>NC_135318.1:41331319-41631319 GCF_048772815.1 Callospermophilus lateralis
AATATGGAGTTCAGGAAACCTATTGACCTGTGTATTTTAATCTCTTTGATATTGTTTGGATGCAAATTGTCCTCTCAATGCCAAATGTCACTGCCTTAGTTCAAGTGCCATAATTTCCGTCTTGAATTATTGAAAGTGACCATAATATCTAACTTCCAGCAATTTTTTTGCTTATACCTTTTTCTACAATTCATATCCAAATATTCAGTTTCCTTGTTTAAATATTTCTTTCCTTTCCTTTCCCCCTGGCTTTAGAATAAAGTACTAATTCCTAACAGAGCAGAGAGGTCTCTTTAAGTCTTGTTCATCTACCCACCATTCACCCTCACATTCTCTTCACTCACCTCATCCTGGCAATTTGTGATGATACCTTGGCTCCAACATCTCACCTGCACTTTCATGCCATGGATGACTTTGTCTAATCTTCACGTTTTCCTGCAATGCCTATCATTTTTTTTCATCCAGATAGTAATATTTTTAATGGGTTAGCCACACATGATGTACTACCTAAACTAGAGCAGTTTGATAATGAAAAGGGTACATAATTATGCTAGAATGAAAATCATAAACCAGGACTTTTCTAGGAAAATAAGGTGTATGGTGATTTTAAAGACTTTCATAACTTTTTATGTTTATCCTTACCACAATACCTTTTCCTCTTATTTTGTGTGATTGGTTGTTCAAACTCTCTAACAAATTCTAATCTCAATCCCAGTAACATTTTAAATATACGCTCCTTAACACACAGTTTGATGCTGAAGTGTTCAATACATTTTTTTAAAAATTTTATAAGTTAGAGATCTCCAGAAAGTTCCTGGCTTATACTACTTCTGCAAACATTACTAGCTTATTTTTTTATTCTGTTGATTGGTCTTATTTCTGTCCTACTTACCAGCTAATATACTAGTTTATCAACAATAAGCTCAGAGTCACAGATAAATTTCTAACATGGAAAGCCTACCAATTTCTGTATAGTTATTTTTAAGAACCATAACGATATCTTCAATTTGAAGTAAAAATATTTGAACTGGAAAGTATTTTTCCTGAAGACTGTAATAAGAGCATTTCTAAATTATCTCCAAGGAATTTGGAACTGGATTGTCTAGTCTAAAATGTAAAACCATTGGCTATAATCAGTACATTTCTCTACATTTATGTTTTAGGTTCCAAACCTTTTGGTTGCCAAAGTAAAGAAGCAAAGACAGAAAGCAAAATCTTTTTAATGGAATAGGAATTTTGAAATTTAATGTGTAGTACTATTATATCAGAAATTATGCCCAGAAAAATCAGAAACTGTGTTTATGTCTAAAAGTAGAAAATATATACTCCTTATCATTTACAAATATATATTACTAGACAATTGAAATGATTGGCAGTGCCTATCTTATTCTCCATCAGTAAATGGGATTTCAGAGGTAAAGAATGCTTTGCTGAGCTAAATGTAATATTTTCTTTTGAAATTTTTTTCTAGTAAGAGTTAGCAAGACTGCACTAAATTATTTAATTCTATAAATAAGCTCTCAAGTTTCTTGGCACTTTTTACTTTATAGAGATTTATTGTTTTGAATTTTATATAATTTCTAACAACAAAAAAATAAATACTGACTTTGTTAAGATTTTTTTTAAAAAAAACATTTATTCCTTAAAAATACAGAGATAAAGCAAACCATTGTTATTAATGATTTCAAATTTGTAAGATTCCAGAATCCACCATTTTCGCCAAACGAAGTGATTATCATATGAGAAAAGGATTTGCCACTTGGTGTGATTAACCTGGAAATAACCCGGCAGGTTCATTTGATCATTTTGCGTGATTTTTGTTAGTAGTGATAAACAAGTATGAAATTGGTAATTTATATACGTAAAAGCTATATACATTTACAGGGAGATAACATGGACTGGATAAAACTTACTTGGTAAAATAAGATTCCCTAAAAATGAAAATAATAAGTCAATGTGGATTTATTTATTGGCAAGGAAAATAACTTATGCTCATAGACTAGGCAATATTTTCTGTAATGTTTCTAATTTAAATAACAAATCCTGATGTCAAGAGAACATATTTGTAATGACAACAGTTATTCAAATACAGATGAAATACTACTTTTCAAAACCTAAACCTCAAAACCTATAAAAATAAGTGGAATAACAGATTTCTAGTGCTCTTTTTATACTTGTTTTTATGACAACTGCATCTTTTTCCCCTTGGACAATTGCTGAATGTGAAGGGTGGAGAGGTGGAGGAGAACTATGGGGTAGGACACCTACCCACTTTTGCCTCGTCTGTTTTTCAGCTGGATATCCTTGAACTTCAGCTCCTTCAACTGTTAAAGGGACTTTGTGGTTTATAACCTCTGTCCCAGCTCAGACATTTGGCAATTACAGGGCATTTTTTGTTGCTGTATTGCTGGGATAATATCCTACAAAGAAAGTTCATGTCAGGAAAGGAGAACATGCTTTCTGAGGTAGGTGAAATTGACTTCTCTCAATTTGGAGCACAATGTCACTCAATAGGCACAGTGTAAGAAAAAAAGGGTTTAGCAGGGAGGCAGAGGACAGCAGGAGCTAAATCAAGCAGGGGTGATTAATCATCCCTCTATGGGCACTGGGCCATACAGGAAAGTGATGCTCCTGATGGGTTCTACACAGAGCTTTTTCTGTGAACTGGCTTTGAATTTTTCATTGTTGTTTTATTACTTTATTACTGTCGCTGTGGTTGTTTCCCATGAGCGTGTAGGGAATTGTGCTGATCTACACACACTTTCATTTTGTCTCTAATAGAACCACATTCAGAAGAAAAGATGAGCTGCCTATTGTCTGCAGCAAAATCAATTTTAAAAACCACATCAGCAGTGATCTTGTCCACTGGAAAGGAAGTGAAAGAGGGCAGAGGAAAAAATTTCCTCCTAGAAGTCTATTTTGACTCCATAGTCATTCTCTTCTATTACAAAGAGCTATTTTCTTTCTTTTTCATGGTGGGGGGACTACCAGGGATTGAACTCAGGGGCACTGGATCACTGAGCCACCTCCCCAGCTCTATTTTGTATTTTAGTTAGAGACAGGGTCTCATTGAGTTGCTTAGCACCTCGCTAATTTGCTAAAGCTGAATTTGAACTCGTGATCCTCCTGCCTCAATCTCCCAAATCACTGGGATTACTGGCATGCACCACCCTCCCCCAGCAAGAGATATTTTCTTTACCTTTGCTATTCTCAGAAAAGTTCCACCTCTTTCTATCTACCTGTATTATAAGTACATGTGAATCTTTGATGTAATAAAAGGGGAAAAACAACTATCTACATAAATATTGACATAAATTACAAAGTATATAAATTAAATATAAATGTACTTCTTAGAAACTTTTATATATGACAGGATTTTCATCATATTTTAAAGCACATGATGATAAATAATTATCTTCCCTCTTGTTTTACAGCTGTGGGAGATCTGCTTTGGGTAGATAAATTCCAAAGTTCTGCAACACCAACACATTTTTCAAGTATAGTCTTGAAGATTCTTGTGTCTAATTTTTAATGGAGCTGGTAGCAGAAGTTCTCGTCTGGCTAGAAATTTGTTAATCTTTACGTACAATCACTTGCAACATATTGAGAACTTTGTCTGGATATCACCTTAAACACAAAGTCTAGTTACCTCAGTAGATTGACTCATCACATTAGTGGATAGCACTAATCAACACTGACAGGTTTTTTTTTTTTTTTTTTTTGCTTTTATAAATTATCATCTTCTGGGTAAGATTTTGTTCAATGTTTTATCAACAGGTACTTTTGGTACAAATTGTGTTATGAAATCTAACATGTACATCCTTAGTATATTGGAGCATATTTTATGCCGATGATTAGGAAATATATTGATTCTTTCATCCCAAAAGTTTCAGAATAATTTTTTCACTAGGAAATTGAATCACTAATTTTCATAACATCTTAGCAATTGAGCTAAAGATGCTATGAAAAGCATAATCTTTGACTTCTGAAGTTGGTGGAATTTACATAGAAAAAACGAGATCATATAGAAAAGGGAAATATTATTATGAAATTAAGGAATTAAAGATAATATTGTAGCAGAATGTCAGAAAGTGTGAAATAATAATAAATCTTATCACTATGTAAGTATAACATTTGGTAAACTTTAACAAATGTTAAGTCTTGCCTGCAACATAACCAAAATTTCACAAATCATTTAAAAAACTCTGTCTCAGTTTCTATGACCTTTATAATGAACATAATAGTAACTGACATAAGGGCTACCTTAAAGTTTGCAAGAAACACTTGTGTCAGTGGCTTAAATGAATGTCTGATAGGCAAAAATATATACATATTAGTTATTACTATTGCCTTTCTTTGTGATTTTTGGTAAATCATTTATCTTTCCTGGATTTTTTCCCTCTGATTGTGCATGAATAATTTTCTACGCAACTAGTGTCCTAAAGGTATTTATTAGTAATATTGCACAAGAGGAAGGTAGTGCAAAATTCTTTTCACTATTGAAATGACTATTCACCATATTATTAACACAACAAATATTTACGTAGGAACAGCATCCACTGAAGAGGTCACACTGTGGTTATCACTGGGACTATCAGTAAGTAGGGATCTGATTAAAGGATGCATTATTCATGCTAGATACTGCCGTAGTTCCTAAGTAGAAGTGATAGGTTTATGAAAACTCATTTTATTATTAAGCCTCATAATGTAGATTTGCTACATATATACTCTTGCATACATTAGATACTATGTTTAGAAATACATATTTATTAAAAATGAATAATTCATTAAAGCCCTAGGCCAGTCTGTCATCTTATAAATCACAGCATGGAAATATAAATTGTCAAATTTCTATAGATTATTTAGATCGAAATCTAAGTGTGTCTTCCTAAGGTACTCAGAAGAGTGAGAGTAATTTTAATAAAGATGTTCTCCTCTGCTTCATTGATGTACATTCATGAATTGAGGACAGTCCAACTCATAGTGATCTCTCTCTTCTTGCTAGCTAATATATGCTAGAATGATGAGAAAAACTTGAGGTTCTCAGTGCTTGCTCTGGAACAGTTCTCTTTTGTAAAGAGGCTACATAATTTGCCTCTAACTGTAGTGCCATATTCTGCATTCTCTCACCCTGTTATTCCAGTCGTAAGCCATGAAACGCAAATCTTCAACTGACCAAAGGCAGTTGCAGAGCTGATATGAGGGAGCTGGCCTGTGAATGTGTTTTGTATAAAGACTGTGCCTGATAAGAACATTGGATGCTATACATCATGACTCAAGTGCATCTGTACTCATGGGGAGATTTAAAGTAAAGCAACATAAGAACAGTGGAAGCAGAGTGTATTATGTAAGGATGTGACACAGATCTCAGCAAAAATATCAGTAAACAGAGCCTCTGTAGAGGCTGGGAAGAGAAGGTGGATTCTGAGCAAGCCATTCCTGGAGAGGAAGAAACATTAGGTCAGTTGTGAGTGGATGTTAGGCAGGCCAAGACCAGGGCTGAGGATGTAGCTTGCTGGTAGAAAACTTGCCTAACATGTTTAAGGTCCCAGGGTTCAGTCCCCATTACCCCAGAAGACTATAACTTCAGAGTCAACATGCCTTGGCAAATGACAAGGTTCTGTATTGCCAAGAAACTCTGTATTCTCTCCTTCCATGAGTTCTATTGTTTTCTATTCCATATGCAAATGACATTAAGCAGTATGCATGTAGTGCTGAGGCAGTCTCTGTATTATAATAAACTTCCACCACTTGAGCGAAGTTGAATGTATCTCTGATCCTTGTAACCTGAAAGTATCAAACTAACACCACAACTTGCAGGACAAATGACTTTCATATTTGAAAGAAATGATAGAGGCAGTTCATTTTGCCAGGTTCATATTGAAAGCCAAATTCCCTCTATAACTTCTCCCGAGTCTCCTCTTTCAATTTCTTTGCCCACCCTACAATGGCAAACTCGCTGTCTTTCAAGGTGGCAAAGGCAGCAAAGTTCAAAAGCTAAAAAGGTTCTTTCTTATAGTAAATCATAGTTACTTTGAGGAAGAAAAATAAAAAACAGACTTATTTCTTGTTTTTCACAAATGTATGATAGCTTATGTGGTTCCTTGTTCTCTGAAGTAAGTTTTCAGTTTCTTGGTAAAATGCCTTTGAGGACCATTAACTTTATACTCATGGTGATGATTGTATGAATATGACACTGTTCTTTTGACATGTATAATTCTAAGTTGAGCACAACACCTCAGATGTTTAAGACTAAATTAGCACAATATGATTACCCCTTTTAGACAGTGCTTACATTAATGCTAATCAATTCAATTAAAATGACCCATGGACAGCTTCAAGATGTACTTGTGCAACTTCAGATTTTAAATGGAGCCCTGGTAAATTTCATGTTCTTAGAATTGCTGCATTTTTCCACCTGTTCAATTCTTCTTTAAATCTTAATACTAATTTCTTCCTTAATCAAGTGTGGAATTGGTCTTTGCTGTATTTTTATTTTGCTCATGTGCTTTACAATTGTTACTAGATTATAAGCATCTTTGCGTCTAGAGTCATATCTCAGATATTTTTTTTTCTCTCCCGTAACTCCTGAAGCAGTAATATGCCTGCAGTTTGCATTTAAATATCTGAATCAGCAAAACTAAATATTCTATTCACTATTTTAAATTTGCATATAGCTAGAGATTTGGGGTAAAATACTCAGGAATTTTGACCATGTCCTCTTTTTAGCATTTGAACAATGAAAAGCCCAGTCATGGTGTATTCAGTTCTCGATTTTCAGGTAACAACGGTAAGTGGCCAGACAGGTTCAAAAGCATAGTCAATTGGAAGATGGTCAATTTTCACTTAAGTTCTAATTGATTTTGAACTTCGTCATAAATCAATTTCATGATTAGGCAAAAATGACAGTTTCTGACCAGAAATACATCTACAGAGCCAGAAGATAGCTTTCTGTTCAACCTCTCTTCTGGCTTCATTGCTCCTGCCATTCCATAGGCATGATGAAGTCATTAAAAGGCAAAACTCATTTTTTTTTTTAACTTCCTAGACACCAGGAGCAGCTCATTTATCCTGAGTTCAAATATACCATTCGAAACCCTCAGTAAAAAGGAGAACACAGAGTTGATATAGTACCCTTTTTCTGGTTAAATAAATAAAACAAAATTGATATTTTAATAGTTTTGTTGTAAATATTATTATTATATTCTACTATACTTGACTACATTAAAGCCTTGGTTAGTCCAAACTTAGAATTCTCTCTAATTTTGTTCCTTGGAGACAGTTCTGTGAACTCTTCACTGAAATAGACCACTGAGATTGGTATAATATCACCTTATATATAAGGACTTGGATTATATCAAAGTACACATACTTAACATGCCATTATATATAACATAAGATCTGTTCATTAATCTTACCATTTTTTCAGTTATAATATGTTTAAAGGAAAAATGGAGATTGGTATGATTATTTTTTTTTCCAGTGCTGGGGTGGGGATCAAAACCAGGGTCTTATGCATGCAGAGCAAGCACTCTAAAACTGAGCAACATCTCACGCCCTAACATCTAGATATTTTATCAAATCTCTTTAAAATGCCAGAGTTTGGAAAACATCTTCTCTTTGACTTGTAACATGTTGTGTGTGTCATACTATTTTTATCAAAGAGATGTAATGTCAACTTTTTGGAGGGAGGGTTGAACTCAGGGACACTCAACCCCTGAGCCACATCCCCAGCCCTTTTTGTATTTTATTTACAGACAGGGTCTCACTGGGTTGCTTCCTGCCTCACTGTTGCTGAGGCTGGCTTTGAACTTCTGATCCTCCTGCCTCATCCTTGCAAGCCACCGGGATTACAGGTGTGTGCCACCATGCCCCACTTAATGCCAGCTTCTTAAGACATATTATTCCTTTAGAATTTTCTTGTGTGTCTTGGTAAAAAAAAAAATATGTGATATGAGATCTAACCTGTTAAGAGATATTTTTAAGTATATACTATGGGATTGTTAACTACAGGTACAAGTGGTATATAGCAGCTCTCTGTCATATAACTGAAAATCTGTGTGATTAAACATCCACTCCACATCAACCCCCAGGCTACTGACTACTTAAGATTTATCAGACAAGAGTAATCATACAATTTTTGTTCTTCTGTGACAAGTTCATTTCACTTATTATTAGAAAGTCTTTGTTATTTTTTAGTTACAAGGTATCCTCCCAAAGCTTGTATTAGACAATGTGAGAAAGTTTAGTGTTAAATTATTGGGTTATGAAAGCTTTAACCTAATTCATGCATTAATTATTAAAACCTCAAAACGGTGGTGATTGTCATGTAGGGTGTAGCTGGAGGAGGTGAGCCATTAGGAATATGCCTTTGGGATATATATTTTGTCCCTAAAGAGTGGACTGCTCATTCTCTCCCCCCCCCACCCCCCCCACCCCCCCGTCTCTGCTTCTGGTGCCATGTCCTGAGTTGCTTTCTCCATCATACCCTTCCACCAAGGTGTTTTTCCTTAACTTGTGCCCAAAGCAACAGAGTTGACTAAGGACTGACACCTCTGAAACTATAAGGACCAAATAAACTTTCCTCCAAAATTGTTCTTATCAGGTCCTTTGTCCATAGCAGCGTAAAAGCTGACTAATTAAGTCCCTTCGATCTATCCATGTTATAGCATCTAATAGTATTTCTTTCTTTTAGATGGTTGAGAAATATTTCATTGTTTGGTTATAGTATGATTTTTATCTATTCTTCAATCAATAATCTAATCACATTTAGAATATTTTCAAGTATTGGTTATTATGAATAATGCTGTAAAGAATATGGAAATCTAAATATCTCCTGGAGGCCATAATTTCTTTTTTGTTTTTATTTGCTTTGGGGTAAATACCCAGAAGCGAACACTAAAGTGTTTCCTCCTTATATATAAGGGTGGTTTTATGGAATAGTAAAGGAAAAGATCTTAAATTATACATTTTTTAAAAAAAAATTATGAATGATGGCAAATGTATTAATAATCTAAGAGAAGTAAAAATTAAACCAATCTCCATAGTAAACATCATCATATGTACCACAAAACACCATTTGGGCAGAGAAATATTTACAGCCTCATCTTTTGAAAAGTGGTGGTGCTAGCTTAGAGTCATCAATAGTACCAAAAAGCATTGATCAAACACATACTAGAATAGGAAATTGTGGGTGACATGTATTGTCATTATTCATTGCTTGAAGGATTTTTTCGTTTGTTGTATAGACAAGAATTATTGTCCTTCAAGTGTTTTCCGTGGGAACAGGGAGATTGAACAGAAGATCTTCCCCAGAGCAGAAGAGCACTGAAAATTTATTGAAGGTCCTTGGAACCACAGGGATCAGAGAAAGTCTTCTGAATACAGAGCTGCCAGAAATATAGAGACCTAACAACTATTCTTTATTTTCCTAAACAATGCACATCCATCTGAACTAAAACTTGTGACTCATGTTCTTATATAGTCCTGTGGTTTGAATATGTTTTGTCTCTTCTAGAAACTCATGTTGGGAGTTTTATCCTGTGTGTGAGCTTAAAATAAAAAGGATGAAAATTTAATATGACTGTGGCATTTAGAAAAGGGAGGGACCTTTGAGAGGATTATGTAAAATCCCTGTGGTGGGGCCCCCATGACCAAATCCTGATGACTTTTGAGAGGTAAGAACACATGCACTTGTGCACTCACAGGTACCCCTGTTTCTCTATGGGATTCCCTGGACCACCTCAGGTCTACCAGCTATCAGGCTATCACCAGATGTGGCTCCTCATCCTTAGACCAGAGCCCAGAGCCAAGATAAACTTTTCTTTAAAACTTAGTCTGTAGTATAATTAACAAAAGAAAATGAACAAATACACATAGCAAAACTGAACTGATTATCTGTTGTCTGAAGGCAAAAGTTGAAACCAAAACCATAAATTAGCCTTACCCTCCTGAGCCTCTGGTATTACAGGCATGCACCACCATGCACCATGGCCTAAAGTTGACATTTTTTTAATATTATTTTTTCTTTCTTTTTTTTCTGTTGTTCTGATAATTCCAGGGACTCCTGCATGCTAGTCAAACCCTCTATGAGCTATACCCCAATCCTAAAATAAGATTGTATATGTGTATGTGGTAGAAAAATCTTAGATGTTCTAGCCCTTAGAATGTTAATACTGATACCAGTGGTGAATGATGGGTGAGGCAAATATCTTATAGCTCATGAATTTCATGAATGCAAAAGCCAATCACATAGCTTAAATAAATGTATATTTTATGAAGATATCTTGGACGATTTGGTGCATTATCCATTATGATACTATAGAAAAAGAATCAGTTTGAGTTTGCTCTTTTTAACCTCTTGGTGGGGGATTTTTAAAAATTATTTTTAAAATTAAGAAGGATTTATGATGAAAATAGAAATGAAGAAACTAAACATCATACTGAATTAATTAGATCACTTGACATCCCAGAAGACTGTTTCAAAGTTCTTTTTTTCAAGATAATTTAGGTTCTGCAAGATTTAGAATCACAAATTTGGTAGTGGTGATTTTTGACAATTGTTAAATTTAGAGTCATATTTATATCAATCATTTTTATTCAAAAAGGAGGCTATTATTATAATTCTGTCAATCTTTCCTGTAACTCAGATTGCTTTGCATATACAATTTATGCAATTTCATATCTTGCCTCTAGTTTTTACAACAGCTTCTTGAGAAGCTGTGTTGATTAAGGATGGATGTGATACCCACGTGCAGTCCATACCAATTTGTTGCTCTTTCTTAATTTCTTCAGCTAAGAACAGAGGTTATGAAATTGTCATGTATTCTTCACACACAGTGAATTTAAGGAAAATGTAAACATGATAATGAAGTCCATATTTAGCTGTGCTCAGTGTGATATTCTCCTTGTCTGACTCATTTAAAATGCTGCAACAGTGCATCCACATTAGAGCCATTTTCATGCAGTTTGAAGTTCCATTGACTAATTTATTAGGTAATACCACCTAGGTATTTTAGAAAAATCTTTGTGACTGCATTTTCATATGATTTGCACCTTTACATTTGCTTCTCAAAAGTTGACTTCTCTTTAACTTATTTTTCAGTGTGGCTAAACTTAAGCATGCCCACCAAGCTGTGATATGTAGATTTACAGTAATATTTGTAATGATGGCATCTGTCTTCACAGCTGTGTGATATGTATTTCCTCCTTTGTTTAAAAATTTTCACCCAGAATGTAAGTCTTCCTTATGAGTTCTAAGTGTTGTATCAAATGTTGAAAAATTTGTTGGTTGTTGGACCTCTACAACTTACACTTATATAGCAGTTTCTCACATTTTTGTGGGTTTTATTTCTCATTCTTTGCCCATATTTTTCTACTCACTGTGTTGTAATTTGAAACTTCCTTCTCAGTAGATCTAATCAGTTTAATGCAGTCAATAACAGGGATTATACCAAGGAAAATCAAGTACTCTGTCCTGTGGAGGGGAGAGACAAAGCCCTTGATATTGGACTCACATATTGTTGGATGGAGGACGAATTCTCTAGACAGCACTATTAAGCTATCTTGTGGCCTTGTCTTCTGAAAAGAAAATGCTCCTGTTGGTCTTTATTATCAAGCAAAACAAAAAGCCAGGGTGTGGCACATGCTTGCAATCTCTGTAACTCAGGGGGCTGAGGCAGGAGGCTCACACATTCAAGGTCATCCTGGACAATCTAGAGAGACCCTGTCTCAAAATCACATTTTTTAAAAGATCTGGAAATCTAAGACATAGTTCAGTGATACAGCACCCGTGCATCCCAATCTCAGTATTGGAGGGGAAAAAAGTAAAAGCAAACAAAAAGTAATTACTTTATCAATAGCTGGTAACAGTGCTATAGATTTTGTTGCTTTTTCTCTAACAAAAAAAATCTCATTGGGATACTATTTGCAATTGGAGTCATAACTCGGTTAAGTTTCTGATAATACATGCTCATTCTCTGTGATCCATTTATCCTTTGCTAAAGACAAAAGATGAGTTGAAGAAGACATAGTAGGGAGTCATTACCTGTGTGCTTTCATGTGTGTTCCATGGTGTTTGATGGTGGCAATAATCTCTGTGCAGCATTGCTTTTGGAACACTATTTTTGCATACGAAGAGACAGTTCTAATGGTTTTGACCTTGTTTTGTTTTTGTTTTTTCCTATCATAATAGACTCATTCCATGGCCCATGCAACTAATGTGAAAGTGTCTGTTCAAATAGCACTTTCTAGAACTAAGATCATAAGCTCTCTCTAAGCTCCTACTCTAATGGTTGGCCCACAGTGAGGTTTTGTATCTCCAAATCTTGTGTCAATTCAAAATAGGCATTGGGATCAGCTCCTCACAAACTATTTCCCCTTCTGCATCATGCACAGTCACCCTGTGGAAGATTAGCAGTAAAAATTTTGAAAGTGCAGCAGGTTCTTTCCTCAAGGGGACTCAACTTCATTGAAGGGGTTCAGGTTCTATAACTGATGGAGTTGTTGACTTTGTGGAGGGGCTATGACTTTCTGTTTTGGTAATTTAAGTCAGACTTCTGATCTCTAGACTAGATAGATACTTTCACTTTTTTGGTTCAAGTAAGGCTTTTGTACAGAAAATCAAGTTACCTGCAAGTCAAACTCTTTTAGATACTGCTTTAACTACACTCTCTATCATAACAAATACTCCATCACAGCAACCGTGTCTATCTTTTATTTGTTAAGTATCACCACTTGGCCCCTATTACCATGGGATTCCATCATTCCCATTGAGTTTATAGATCTTGGTTTATGGGCATTCATCTCCCGCTATGATTCTGCCCTATAGAGAAGACAGAAGAATTGAAGAAAGAAAGACAGAAGGATAGATGAAGGAAAGAAGGAAGGAAGGAAGGAAGGAAGGAAGGAAGGAAGGAAGGAAGGAAGGAAGGAAGGAAGGAAGGAAGGAAGGGTGAGTGGACAGAAGGGTGTGTTGGTGGACAGAATGACTTCAAACATTATGGGGCTCCTCTTCCACATTTATTCTGACAGTTATGGTTAAAAGAAAATCTTCCAGACCCTACTGGTGTGTGTGTGAGTAGGTCTTATATAATAAATCCACTCTAATATTCCCATCTCCATTAGCTTTCAGATAGTTTCCTCTATGGTACCTTAAGGAAATTCTGGCATTTAATATTTATTTAATACAGATCACATCTAGGTCTATATTTCAGTCAACCAAGAGGCAAACTGTTAGTTCTGTGCCTAAAAAATTAATCTACAACATTGAATCTGGAGTCTCTGCATAATAAACTCATAGTAACCAATTTGGCATGATCCAATTTTACAGTCCCTCTAATTCAATCGCTTGATGGTATGAGGTATCTCTACATCATTCTCTAGAATATAAACAGTCAAACTAAAATGATCATTTGTCTGGTCAACAACATTCTCTTTAGGGGTCACTCTTGTACAAGTCCTTTTAGGCCTGCTAGGATGTGGGTCTGGTAATAAGTTTAAAAGTGAGGAGAAACAGTGTGGTAGGCTATGTGGTAGGAGGATCCGTGCCTTGCTAGGCAGCTCTTTCAGGGAGCCATTACTGGTTCTTCAGAAAGGGGAGACACTTAAGCAGTGTAGAATTTCTGCTTCAACTGCTGTAACTGTTACCTTTTTTTTTTTTTTCATTGAGTTTAGACAGTGAAACTAGCACTACATTTATTAAAAGATATCAGGATCTAAGTATTCAAGGGATAGTGATTTACTCAATATTTTAAGATAAATGAGATAATCTTTATCTTAAAATATAAGTTTCATATTTTAAATATGCTTATGTGGTAAAGATGGGATAAAGAGATTTTTAATGACATTGAAAGCATAGAAGACAGTCCTCGCCTGTCTCATAGCCCTCTCCCCTCCACTCTTTATCTTAAATAATTTCTAAAGAAGCTGTTGTTTGTGTCCCTCTAAGGAAAAAAAAAAAAATCTGGCCTTTTCTTGATCATCACAGAAGTACCGAGAGGAAAATAGTAGAAAATCTTCATAATCAACTCAAGAAATTACAATGAAAAAAATAACATTTAATACAACATATTTAATTATTTACTTTATGTACTTAAATCCCACTCTTTAACTTTTTTTTTTTCCTACCCAGTGTAAAGTGCTTTCTACCTCGGCTGAGGCTGGTATTTGGCATCTCATCCTATGACCAGTGGCTAAGGCACCATTCATTATTTGGCAGCAGAGGTTTAAAGTCTTCCCAGAAAACTTCAGAATTCCCTAATGTATTGAGGAGCTTTCTTTTGCAGTAATGACTTTCACAACTTACAACTCCCAGTTACTGTAAGTGAAATATAGTAGTGCTCTTTTTTTAGTAAGATTAACCAGGAGATTTATTAAATAGAAACTAAGTATTCAATCTTTTTTTGTTTTTAAAGGAGGCTTATGAAGAAAGGGCTATTGCACATTGTTGATGAACTGACATTTTAGAAAGAAAATGGCTGAGGAACTATCCCTTAACCCTTCAGTAGCTCTGAATCCGTCAGGGTCAGCTTAGTTAACGGGTGGATTACTATCTCATTTTTAAAGGGTAAATAAGAGGGCGTGTTTTCAAAAGGGAATATAGTATGAAAAGGCAATATGTTTAGTCAATCTTGTAATAAGACATTAAAAATCCATTTTGAATGGGCAAAACTTGATAACAGTCAAGGACTTCAGGAATTCAGAAATGAAATGGTCTGGTCTAACTTTATCAATTTTTTCAGATGTCATGAACATTCAGTCACGAGCTCTCTTCTACTCTGCCCTCCCCACCTTTAAAATCACAGTTTGGCAGACTGTAGCCCACAAACTAGATATTTGTATTTCTAAATAAATCTTAGGGGAACATATCCATACTCATATTTAAGTATTTTCAATGTCTTTAAAAAACCACTGGAGGGTCAGAGTTGAATATTTGTGACAGAGGTCTTATGGCCCATTATTCCTAACATATTCATTACATGACTTAGAAGAAGTTGGGTGACCTTTACTGTAGGTACAAGATGTGCTGGTCTTTTGTGGACTGTTGATTGATCACTAGCTACTTGTTGAACTAATATCCCAAATCAAATCTCATTATCCTCAAGTCCATTCCTTCTAAAGCCATCTGCTCTGATATATCTTAATATGTATCATACCAAAGGATGGATAGCTAGTCTTCATAATGAAACTATATGTGAGTTAAAAACTTTACAATTTTTTTCCCATGAAAGTTTAAACATATATTTCTACCACATATCTATCTACATGAAAGAGTTGTTGACTTTTGTTTATTTGGTAATAGCATCATAAAACTATTAGAACAAATATTCAAGATTTTTCTCATAAGTTTAAGAAATAAATATTTTCAATATTATTAGGTACATGATCAATATTTTTGTGACAAATCTCTTTTAGTGCATATCATATAACACTGACTTATGAACTACCTTATAAATTCAAATAATTTTGAATTTCATCTCTATTAAAGCAAATTCCTGACATAATCACTATGCTATTTTTTTCAACAATCTTAAGTAATTGCATAAATTTATTTGGGTCCTTTATTATATCTCAGCTTTTTTTGTATTGGATAAGTTTCTCTGATTTAGCATATAATCTAGAACACAGAGATGGTACCATATGGTTAAAGTTAAATAATGATACATAACAGAATTTGAGATATGATAAATTCATAGTTTTTCCAGCTGATATCATCCATGTTGGCAATAATATTCTCATATTTTCTGTAGGTACAAAATAAAGATAATATGTAGCTCTTTAGAAAATAGCCAGATGTGGTGGCACACTCCTGTAATTCTGGAAACTCAGGAGGCTAAGGCAGAAGGATCACAAATGGGAGGCCGGCCTCAGCAATTTAGTGAGGACTAGGAACATAGCTGTGATAAATTCCCGTGGGTTCAATCCCCACTACCAAGAAAGAAAAAAAAATGAAAGAATAAATTGGCATTGTCAGGAATATAAATGAGTACCAAATCTAGAGTTTTTCCAGAAACTCATTTGTTTTACAGTCTTGTTCACTGAAATTTTATTGTTTAAGGCAGAATTATAATTATGTTGATGTAAGGCAGAATTTGTAGTATAAAACCACTTGCTCTATCACAAATAACAATAAATCCCTAAAGTCACCAGCTCCTGAACTCAATTCAAAGTTTAGATTGAAAAAAGTAAAATAATGAAAAGATAAACTATTGTGTGATGACTTTAGAATAATTCTACCTGCTTCTGTTTTAAGATGCAGGATTTATATATGAGTGGACATTTGCATTACCAGAACACAAACATGGGATAGTGCGTTTTTTTTTCACTAGTGCATTTTTTACATTGTTTGAAAGTTTGCTAAATTTTAATTAAGCATAAAACAAGTATTTACTGAATTCGATCAAGATCCAAATTTTTTAAAACAATGTCTTTAAGAATATGTGGGGTGGGAAAGTAACCACTTAGCACACTGATGTCAAGAGAAGAACACCAAAAATGATTCGGTAATACAAGAACATGTTTAAATCTCTTTTTGATCCTGTGGAATTTTCAGTCAGACCAAGTTCCATATGTTTACTACCTACTGTGCCAAATAAATGGTTATACCTCAGAGTTACAAAACCAGTACTTTCAATTCCAGGAGGTCTCCTCTAATATTATGGTCTTAATGAAAAATAGAAGTTTATTCTTCCATTCATATTTCATATTTTAGAGTGAAAGTACATTGAGAGATAAGTAAAATTATATCCTCTTATTTTGCAGAGGAAACATAGCTCCATAAAAGTCAGTGATGACGGGTAAATATTAGAGAATAGTGATAAACAGTCCTTCAATAAAATATCATTATAACTCTTAAGCCTATCCATTTTGTCTTGTTTTGCTTTTCCAAGGATATCCTTGCTTTACTATTAAATAACAAATATTTATTGAAAATGTAGTAGTTGCCCTTTCAGAGTTTACGTTTTATTCAGGAAGAGGCAACAAACAATACACTATATAAAGATCAATGTGTAAGTCATACTTATGTAATGCACATGATTATATGTGTACATAGTATGTAAAAAGATTTATGAATAGCATCTAAATTGTATAGTACATAAAGAGACATTTTCTTTGGAAATAAAGAACTATGGGGCAAAATGGTTATGTTGTGCAATTCTAAATAAAATAGAGTAAGTTTCACTGACAAGGAAAAGACCTAAAGTACTTGGGAGAATTAGTAATGCAGGTTTCTAAGCCACAATGCAAGGTGGTGGGGGTGTGGCGTTGTGTGTGATTTCAGTAAGTCAAGGAATAGCAATGGAAAAAGAATCTAGAGGATATGAAGGTTCAGACCTTGTATGGTCTGGTGGGCTACTGTAAAAACTTTAGCCAATACTCTGTAGAAAATGGAAATCCTTTGTGTGGATTTGATCCTAGGCATTATGATGGCTACCTCTGGCTATAGTGCTGAGAACAGAATACACAGATGCAGAAAATTAAATATACAGTGTGCAGAAAGATCTTTGAGGACCTTGTTGTAACTATGTAAATGAGGTTCAAATGGTCACAGGTATTTTAGAAATAAATGATTTTTCAATTTCCTTTAAGGATAGGAGCAAAACAATTGTATTCGCTTATTCAGATAATACTTGAGTCTTTTGGGGCTCATTATGACTTAATGATCATAATAGTTAAGATTTGAATTTTAGTATCAGGGGCACTTGAGTTTGGTGTCATTTAATGATTGTTTGACCTTGAACAAGTGAATTGACCTCTCTATCTCAGTTTCCACACTTTCAAAATTGTGTTTATGATTCTGCCTTTTCAATTGTCATCTGTCTTTCAAGTTCCAGTTCTATGTTTCTAAAATTTTCAATAACTTCTCAACCCAGTTATACCACAAAATTTGACATTCTGAATGTGTGTTTTTAAAAAAGAATATATTGTGGAAAAAGATACAATATTCTAAATATCCCAGTTAAAAAAAAAAAAACCATGAAACTATTTTTTTAAACAAAATTTTGGTCTACAAGAAAGTAAGAAAGCACTATGATTTTAAAAAAAGAAGAAAGAAAACTTGCTGTATTTGGGAAAGCAGAAGCTTCAGATTCAGATTAGTACTAAGATTAGTACTCTCAGGAAAAGAAAGGGGAGAGTTACACAAAATCTTAGAACTTACTTTTTAATCACAATATAGATTGAGAAAAAAATAATTGATAGAGAAATTGATATGATCAATGAAATAAGAGAAGGAACGAGATATTCATATATTTCATGAAACAAAGAAAAGATGTTTTGGAAGAATGAATTAACTAAATGTATTGAATGATTTGAAGCCATTTGTAAATGAGAAAAAAAAATCTTGCGTTTAATGATTTTCTAGACAATATTTTTTATAAAAGAGAAGTCGGGTAGGATCAGACTGCAAGGAAAGAAAAGGTATTAGAAGAGAAAGGTTTCTATGTGTTCTGGCAAGCGTGATAGTTTAGGTTATAGAGTATCAATAGCATGTGGCAATTCTATTTTCAATTTTCATGGTGCCCTTTCAAAGGACAGTCCCACTAATTTCACAACAACCCCCAAGAGGCCAGTTAAGCAAAGAGAGAGCAACTTACATATCTATAGAACTGAAATAAATATCTTTAGTCCAGAGTGTTTGTCACTAGACCACACTATTAACCACAAGATGGACACTATATTACTTTAAGGCATATCTGTCGTTGCTTTAATAAGAATATAGAGATGGATATTTTCAGTGACAAAAACATGCCCTGGTCTAAGTACTTTTCAACTATAGATTGTGGTTACAGAGATCACATTTGACAAAATATTAAAAACACCCTAAAGTCCTCAAAAGATGTCTATCAAACTCTCTTGAGGATTTGTTAATATCAGAGATAATATGTAATATCAGAGAATTTGAATGTTCAAGGGATGCCCAGGAAGGTATTTGGTGAAGAAAACTGAAAACTTTCAAGGACAAACCAACCACCAGCCCTGTTCTAAAGTGGAGAATGTGGTAATTGGGGTGTGTTCACAGAAAAACCTCTTCATACAATACATTATTTTAATTCATATAGAAACTAGGTACACTATATGCTTAGATAGGCAGCAGTTAAGGTGTCTCTGATCATCACCTTTATCTAGAAAAGAGAATAAAAGCCCAAGACACCCATATATATTACATTGCATTGAGATGAATGATCTCTTTTATGGAGATTTACAATGTATTTTTATTTATTAATTAATTTTTGTGAGTTAAAGGTGGACACAATACCTTTATTTTATTTATTTAAATGTGGTGCTGAGTATTGAACTCAGTGCCTCCCATGTGCTAGGTGAGCACTCTACCTCTGAGCCACACCCTCAGCCCCTACAATGTATTTTGAAGGCCTTTTGCTGCCAGAAGGGGGGTGGTTGAATGTGAATAGTTTGCCCAGTCAGGACACTAAACGGGGAATACAAAATTTTGATATGTTTCATCCTTCTCTGGAATGAAGTACTTGCACTTAAAGGGTCAAGAGCTACCCAAACTGTCCTTCCAAAATTAAAAAGATGGAGTCTTCCCTTGGCAACCTTGCTAGGGTCACTCCTATTGCTTAGTGTCTAATAACTGGGGGGGCGGGGATTGAGGAGAGTGGGGGGCAGGTAGTGGGGGTAGATGGATGGAGAGAAATCTTATGGCTATGCTTATCAATGTGCAAAGATAGTGGAGCTTCCACAAATAAGATGAAGATTTCCACGAAGAGAGATTGACAAATGAAGCTACATTGGCACAAGTTAAGTAATGAAAAAAAAAAAAAACAAATCAACATTTCTCATGAAGAAACAAGGCTAAAATTTTGGTACTACAATTGGGGAGGCTTTGTAACCATTGCACCTTTGCACAGCATAAGTAAAACTGCATCTAAATACTTCATTCTCCTGCAAGCTGTTATGACAGATATGCGGAGAAACATCTCTCAAAGAATTTGCTCTTAAATAACTGATCAATAGTAGTCAGAGTTTAATGGTTGCTTAGACTATACTGGGAGATAACTAGTACCATTGAACATTCTGGAGATCACAATTTGCTATCTCAACAAACTATCTCAGATTTATTGTACACTTAAACCAAAACATGCTCATTATATAGATTGAGCCCAGTCCACATGATTTAAATTTCACCATTTTCTCAAAGAATGATATATTGCAATATTCTTTGTGAAATTTCCAGTACATCCATATTTTCCTAATTTCTTCATAATGTCTTTCAGAAGTGGTTGATAAAGTAGAGGGGGAGTAAGATGAGATCTCAATGTATAAGGGCACCTACTTTGGGCTCAGATGGACTTCTCTTTTGTCATAGGCTTTAAAGTACATATTCACATGTTCAAAAGAGAAAAAAAAAGTTTTCTTAGATAAGATCAATCCCTCATCAGGTTCAGTGCTTAGCTAATGAATGGTGTGTTAAATTTCAGGACATATCTGAAGAAGTCTCAGTAAAAGTCCTAGACAAAGAAGAAACTGAGGACACTTCATAAAGGAGATGATATTTTAACGTAATCCTAAAAGTTAGGTAGTGATTTGGATGAGGGAGATAGGAGATAGGAATATGTTTGGAAAAAGAAAAAAAATCATTCCTAACGTGGAATTCTGGGAGAGTTAATTCTATTCTTATATCTGGGGAAATGCAAGTAGTTGTCTTGAAGAGAGTTTTTTTTTTTTTTTTTTTTCTGGGATAGTGATAAGATATGAGCCAAGAGCTATGAAACAGGTTCAGAATTTGTCCTACTCTATCATTTTGGATTGAAATATACCAATGAACATATAGGTATTTTGGATGGTAATTCAAGAAGAGCTGACCTGAAGACTGAAACAGGATATTTTCAATTAGGGAATTAGGGAAAAGGAACACTAAGGATAAAAGGAGTTTCAAGTATTGATTCTAATAATTAGAGATGAGAATTGCTTTTTTAAAATTTGTTCTAATTAGTTATACATGACAGTAGAATATACCTTGACATATCATACATAAATGGAGAGTAACTTCTCATTCTTCTAATTGTCCATGATATAGAATCACACTGGTCCTGTAATCATATAAGGTTATAATGTCCAATTCATTCTACTGTCCTTCCTACCTCCATATCCCCTCCCCTCCTTTCACTCCCCTCTGCCTAATCCAAAATACTTCTGTTTTTCCTTAGCCCCACCCTGCATTATTGTGAGTTAGCATCCATATATCAGAGAAAACATTCGGCCATTGGTGTTTTGAGGATTGGTTTATTTTGCTTAGCATGCTTTTCTCCAGCTCTATCCATTTATCTGCACTTGAATTGAGAGTTGATTTTTTAACAGAACACATTGCTATAGTTTGGATCTGAAATGTCTTCCAAAAGCCTGTTTGTTAAAAGCTTGACCCCCAGTTTGCACTACTGGCAAGTGGTAAAACCTTTAAGAGGTGGTACCCAGTGGTAGGATTTTAAGTCACTGGGGGTGGTCTGACTTTTAAGGAAATTGTGGGATCCTGGTCTTTTCCTGTATCTCTCTTTGCTTCCTAGCTACCATGAGGTTAATAGCTTAAGTCCACAATGCACCCTGAACATGATGTTCTGCCTCTACATAGGCCCCAGAAACAACAGAGTCCACAGACCGTGAACTGAAAACTTTAAAACCGTGAGCAAAAATAAATCTTTAGTCTTTTTAAGTTGGTTTATCCCAGGGATTTGTTGCAGTAACACAAAGCTAATACACATGTTAATACTCACAATAATTGTTTATGCCTCTGAGTCCCAAAGAGGAATCCAAAGAGAGATCTTGAAGTCCTATAGATTATGAGAAAATTCATAATAAGCTCTTCCCTGCCGTTTACTCTAGTTTTGTTTAGCATTAGATGTTGAGCAAACTAAAAATACAAGTAGTGTCCCTCTGGTACATATAATAACTTGTGCCCTTTGTCTTAGACAAAAAAAAAAAAAAGATGTGTTTCAATACTGGTATTGTTTATTGAATCATAATCTTCATCCTGCCCATATCAGAATCACCTAAGATGCAAAATAAATAACATATTTCTGATTTACTAATCAATCTGAGTGAATTGGAATAACTGGGAATAATTTCAGGAAATCATATTGTAAAAATCACCTCAACTGATTTTTTTTAATGGGAATAAGATCAAAGCCACATTTCCAAGCTACAAATTCCAAGATAGATAGGGAGGGAATATCATGTCTATCAAGTTTACCATTTCTTCAAAAGAGTAACAGGCTATTAATTCAAACCTATTTGCTGAGGAAATTAGTGAAATAAAGGGAAAAAGGAGAGCAAGCTATATCTTTTTGTCTTGTCTATTTCCAAATATACAGAGTAAATTTTTCAAAAGTGGCAGATACACAAATGCACAACTTTATTTCATCACACCAACCTTGTGTTTTCCAGACAGAGGTGTACCATTGTAGTTCCAAAAAAACCCAAAAAACAACAACAACAAAAAACTTTGGAATAGCTATAAGACAATGTTAGCCTTTAGAAAGCAATAAAAACTTAAAAGGTAATAAGTGAGATGGTATCTTAGGGTGGTTTTGATTTGCATTTCTCTGACTGCTAGAGATGGTGAGCATTTTTTCATGTACTTGTTGATTGATTGTATGTCCTCCTCTGAGAAGTGTCTGTTCAGGTCTTGGCCCATTTGTTGATTGGGTTATTTGTTTTCTTATTGTTTAATTTTTTGAGTTCTTTGTATACTCTAGATATTAGGGCTCTATCTAAAGTGTGAGGAGTAAAAATTTGTTCCAGGATGTAGGCTCCCTATTTATCTCTCTTATTGTTTCTCTTGCTGAGAAAAAACTTTTTAGTTTGAGTAAGTCCTATTTGTTCATTCTTGTTTTTAACTCTTGTGCTATGGGTGTCCTATTAAGGAATTTGGAGCCGACCCCACAATATGTAGATTGAAGCCAACTTTTTCTTCTATCAGACGCAGAGTCTCTGATTTGATATCAAGCTCCTTGATCCATTTTGAGTTAACTTTTGTGCATGGCGAGAGAAAGGGATTCAGTTTCATTTTGTCGCATATGGATTTCCAGTTTTCCCAGCAACATTTGTTGAAGATGCTATCCTTCCTCCATTGCATGCTTTTAGCCCCTTTATCAAATATAAGATAGTTGTAATCTCACTCCAGCAAGATTGGCAGTCATTATGAAGTCAAACAACAAGTGCTGGAGAGGATGTGGGGAAAAGGGTTCACTTGTACATTGCTGGTGGGACTGCAAATTGGTGCGGCCAATTTGGAAAGCAGTATGGAGATTCCTGGGAAAGCTGGGAATGGAACCACCATTTGACCCAGCTATTCCCCTTCTCGGACTGTTCCCTAAAGATCTTAAAAGAGCGTACTATAGGGATAGTGCTACATCGATGTTCATAGCAGCACAATTCACAATAGCTAGACTGTGGAACCAACTTAGATGCCCTTCAATAGATGAATGGATAAAAAAAAATGTGGCATTTATACACAATGGAGTATTACTCTGCATTAAGAAATGACAAAATCATGGAATTTGCAGGGAAATGGATGGCATTAGAGCAGATTATGCTAAGTGAAGTTATCCAATCCTTAAAAAACAAATGCCAAATGTCTTCTTTGATATAAGGAGAGCAACTAAGAACAGAGTAGGGAGGAAGAGCATGAGAAGAAGATTAACATTAAACAGGGATGAGAGGTGGGAGGGAAAGGGAGAGAGAAGGGAAATTGCATGGAAATGGAAGGAGACCCTCATTGTTATACAAAATTACATATAAGAGGAAGTGAGGGGAAAGGGAAAAAAACCAAGGGGGAGAAATGAATTACAGTAGATGGAGTAGAGAGACAAGATGGGAAGGGAGGGGAAGGGAAGGGGGGATAGTAGAGGATAAGAAAGGCAACAGAACACAACAGATACTAGTATGGCAATATGTAAAACAGTGGATGTGTAACCGATGTGATTCTGCAATCTGTATATGGGGTAAAAATGGGAGTTCATAACCCACTTGAATCAAATGTATGAAATATGATATGTCAAGAACTATGTAATGTTTTGAACAACTAATAATAAAAATTTTTTAAAAAAGGTAATAAGTGTTTTGGGAAGTTTTTGAGGAAAAGGTTCTTTTTCATATAGGTATTTCAAAGGGGAACAAAGAGATGTTAATAAAAAGAGAAAATATATATATTCTTCAAGTTACTCATTCTACTTACAACAACTAAATCTAATTGAACAGTATATACAAGTGTAGAGAAAAGTATGCACCTTGCATTATTGTCTGTACTAGAAAAACAAAATATAACCAAGGGCATATTGGGGAAATGAATAGTAATTCATTTATACTTTTGAAATGACTTCAGCTACTACAAAAATATCAGATGAATATATTCTAATGTGTATATATAACAACAATATCCAATTTTTAGTGAAAATGTTAGTGAATGGTATTATGCAAAACATAATATCATGTGGAAAATTATTTTTAAATTCATACAATCTTTATATTCCTAAAAATATCTAGAAGCCCAAGGATAAAGCTATTAATAACTGTTATTTCTATAGAAAGATTTTGATAATGGGAAAGTAAGGTATATTTATTTTTACTCTTTGGTTGTTTTTAATTGTTTAATTTTCCTCTCATTTAGTAATATTAGTTTTATAGTAACAATTTAGTTATTGTTAATTATTAATAATAGACTTATTGATGAAGTATATCATGATGTATAGGAGATCCCATATTTTACCACAGATACTTTTTCAAATACAGAAAGAGTTAAATATAAAATAATTCAATACCTATATTAGTGGGAAAAATAAGGAAAAAAACCAGCATTTCTCCTATGATATATACAAAATGTAGGTATGAAAATACATAAGGAAAAAACCCAGCATTTCTCCTATGATATATACAAAATGTAGGTATGGGAATACATGTGGTGGTATAGGAAAAAAAAAATATACACATATTTATCTATCTACCTATCTATATACTCATCCATAACATTAATAACAACTCTTTTTGAGTAAGAGGATGCTGCCAATTTTCACTTTATTTATATTTATGAGTCATTCATACCACATATAATATTGTCTTACATCATTATAAAATATATTTATAATTTTATATATCATTGTTTTTGTTTTTTATATTATGTTCTGTTCCTAAATTTATGGAAACAAATTAAAGAAAAGCGATTTTCATTTTGTTTTAAAGAGTTTCTTAAAATGATCTGGATATTTATATTACACTTCACCTCTAAATTGTTCAAAACTATGTACACATGAAAAACATTTACCTGCAGGTCTCTTTCAAAATTCCAGCTAATTAGATGAATATTCAATTTACATCAATTAACACTTAAGCTATTAGTTGAAATCCACTTAAATTTACCTCAGTTATTTTTAGAAACTGAATACATTTCATGTAATTTCTATCCTAAATTTAATGTTAACAAAAAATGCATGGCATCTTTTATTACTCCTATGATATTAAGTTAATTATTTGTCAATTAGATTTATTCCTGTCATAATCATTAAAAGTTAATGTATTTCAGCCTTTTAATAGGATTCTTTTCCAAGCCAGTGGTGAAAAGCACAATTGATTCTCTCTCTGGTTCTTTCATCATTCATTGGGTCAAATAGTTAACCAGAGTGGAATCACTTTTAATTGCTATCATCTGTCAGCAGTTAACTCACCCACATTTTCTAGAGCTACTGTCAGATTCTTGAATTAAAAAGATAGCAACAGTGTCTAATCGATTATAGTTTTAGCAATCATCAGATAGTCCAAGAAATCATGTGTTATGGTTTGGGCATAAGTGTCTTCCAGAAGCTCCTGTGTTAATGCAAGAATATTCAGAAATGTAATCATTATATTATGAGAACTGAAAACAAATCAGTGGATACCCGTTTAAATGGACTGGCTGGGTGATAACTGCAGGCTGTTATTGAAGGAAGTGAGTCACTAAGAGTGTGCTCTGGAAGGTTCATCCTCCCTGTAGCCCCGCCTCCACCCCACCTCTTTGCTTCCTGGCTGCCATGCATGTATTGGTATTCTTTCAACATGTACTTCTCACGTGATTTTTTGCCTCGCCATGGGCCCAGAGCAATGGAGATGACTGAACCTTTGAAACTGTAAGTCAATATAAATATTTTCTTCTCTAAGTCGTTCTTTTCAGGGATTTTGGTCACAGCCACACAAAGCTAACACATTAGGTAATTTAGTAAACTGAATTTAAGAGAATCATAATAAGTTATTTCTCATGTAAAAAAAAATCCATAGAGCTTTTAGAATATTAGATATGTCATTAGCAATATAGAGTAAGTATAGATCACATTAATTTCAACAAATAAGCACTACTGGACTTCTAGTGTGCATGTAGGTTATCTATTTTTATATCAAAGTAACCATGCATCTATATGGTCATTTTTTTTTCTTTACATGTTTTATCAAACATTAAAAGAAAATAGTTAGATAATGTTTTGAAATATTGCCAAAATATAGAGCTGGATGCCCTCTTTGGAATCATTTTGAATCTTTATCTGTGAAGATTTTCAATTTTCAAGAACCAAGAGAAAATCTGTGAAAGGTTTTTTATGGCCTAACTTTTTGGTGTTCTCAGGTAGTGTTCTGCAACCATAGTATTTTTCAGAATGTGCGGCAATCTTGGATCCCTAGTCACTGTACTCCCACAAAGAGGCAGAGGCTAAGAATTTACAGCCAAATCACCAAAGTATGATTGAGCAAGTGTTTCAAACAATGGGAGAATTGTGACCTTTTTAAAGATTATTTTATTGGAACATTTAGCCATGGTTTTCTTACATCATGCAAAATATACAGAAGAATGTCGTCCAGTTACGTACAATTTTTTACCTCATTTGGTTAAGAGGAATTTGTGACTCTAGTCTCCTATGGAAACATTAGATATGAGGTGAAGATAATTTTTTGGACAAAACCAATTTTTCACACAAAATCTAGCAATGTGTTTTTTCTTTCCTTGAGGAAATATGCTGCTAGGAATTGTTCAAATTTCTGACTTCCTCCTTCACTACCACTTGAAGAAGATCCCTGGTTTTAAAGAGCTAACATAATTAAGTTAGGTCCACCCAGATTGTCTTAGTATTTTTTTTTAAGGATCATTTAATTAATAGTTAAATGACAATTACAGAATCCCTTTACAACATTACCTAGATGATTATTTAGTTGAGTAACTGGGTAAATGTATGTGTACTCCAGACCTAAGAATTTTAAGGGCCATTTTAAAATTCTGCATAAATACATATATCATCTAACTTAGATATATTTTTTGAGCAACACATAATTATATCTTTTATTACATAGAAAATAGTGGTCAGAGAGGCTCACAAAATGATTTAAGATTTCATACGTTTATTGAGCATGGTTTTGGCTAGAGCTCAGCTTAAATATAATATTACTGAAATTTGAGATACTTAGCAGAGACTTTATGGAAGATAAATCATTAGATAGACCTGTAAAGACTGAAATTATTTAATAATATGCAAAATGTGGTGGCTTTTCAGGTAAGAAAAAAAAATATGTGTAAGTGAAAGCAGAAGCATAATTAAAATCCTGGATCATTTTGTAACTAGATTTCCTGTAGTAGAAAAAGAATCTGTGTTTGGAGAAAAAGGCAAGTGATACTAAAGGACGGGTTTTGACCAAAAATAAATGATCCTCAATTCATGACAAAGAAATTGTAAGATTTGTACTAGGATGAGGTTCTAGTGATTTTGATGATGATAACGAGCAATAGAACATCTTTATTTTCTTAACCAATTCAAAGACTCTAAACTGAATAGGAAATTACTGAGGAAACCATGAATGGGAGCAGACACTAGCCTGAGCAGATCCACATATACCCAACTTCAGTTACGAGAATCTCAGTTAAAATTATCTGCTTTTAGTTATTATGTAGTTCTATCAGCTAGTTGAGTCCTATGTCATAATATTGGGTTCATTCTCTCTGAGCTTTTAAAATAGACATGCAGTCATTCTTTTTTTTAACTAATATTTACTGAGTAACTCGTGTGTGCCAAGAATGGATGAATGTTTTATCACTGACCTTCAAAATTTATGTATGTATTTAGAATGTGATGAATGTTAATTCCACACAATAAATGAGTATTGTCAACTTGGACTCATTTTGCACTTATAGACTACCCATATTCATAATAGGAGTTATGGGAAAAAATACAGTCTATGCCTTTGAGAGAATTGGGAGAATATTATAAAATACAGGAAATAATTAGGAATGATATAAAATGCAAGGTGCTAAATATGGGGTACGAACTATAAGACTTATAGAAATGCTAAGGAGGACCCAAGGGGGCAGATTCACAGTGAGGATCCCCTACAGGGTTAGCATTTAAACTGGCATCTTAAAGATAAGCAAGAGACGGCTCAATCATCAAGAACATTTCAAAAATCCACATAGCAGGGGAGAAATTAAGAGGATAAAGCTAGTCCATTTTAACCTGATGTTTAAATAAATCAGCTTCACAATTTCAGGATTGAAAAACTAGAGTGAGGACATTGACACTCTCAGTCTTAAAATACAATTCTCCAGCATTAATTTATGTAATACATTTTAATTTTGTTCCTAGTATGACGTGAGAAGTCTTTTCAAACATTGAACTAAACAAAAAACGAAAGAATAGTAAAATTAATGTAATAGCTATGTCATTTAATTTTAGTATTTTTGTGAGCTTTCATTCAGACTCCAAATTTATATCCTGTCACATCTCCCAGCATTAAATTTCAGGAAAATAGTTGAAGAAGTAAAGGTGACATTTTTCTCTTTATGAAAATTTGGTGAAATAAAATGTACTTTGGGAAGATGCAAGTCATTTATATTGTTTATTTGTTTGGAAGAAAAACCCAACAAAAATATAAAACAAAACAATTAATTACATGTAAGGGAAAAATTCAAGCAGTAGTTAAATGTCTTATGGCAGCATTTTTAATGATTAAAAATGTAGGAAGTGTTATGAACTTAGGTGAAAATAACCTAAAACCTAATAACTGAATAACTAATCAAGTAGTTCACATTTGAAAAATATCAGACAAACTTAAAACATTAAGTTATTTACCAGGCCAGGCATGGAAAGACAAATAGTGCAATATTTCACTCCTCTGGAATCTAAAAAACATTGATCTCTAGAAGTAGAGAGTAGAATGGTACTTACCCAGCTCTGGGGTGGTTGGGGTCAGGGGAATTTGGGAAGATGGAGGTCAAAGGGTACAAAATTCAGGCTAGATGGGAGGAATAAATTCAAGAAATTATAGTTAATAATTATGTTATATCTTGAAAAATGCTGAGAGTAGATTTTAAGTATCCTTACCACGAAAATGACAGTTAACACATATAATGCATGTGTTAATTAGCTTTATGTATCCATTCTATAATGTATATACTTTCCAAAGCATCATGTTGATAATGATAAATATATATAACTTCATCTGTAAATTTAAAAAAAATGAAAAATGATGAAAAACATGGACTTCAGGGAAATTAAATTTTTTTAAAAATTATTGGATGTTCACAATCTACAAACCAAAATATTACTGGATAATTCATAACAAACATTGAATCCTTTTAGATATAAATTTAAGGTTAGAAATTAGGAACACAGAAAAATGTTAACAAAAATTGAGATGGACATTGAGAAACTCACGAAAAATATAAGAATGGTGGTCTCCTCATTATACATAATTAAAATCCAAAGATACAGAATATATATCCAATGATAGTAGTTTAATATATAAATATGTAGAAGTAACCAGCTGTATAAAAGCAGTATTGTTTAAAATTTTTAAGAATATATACAACAATATTATAATAGTGCATACACACACACACACACATACACACACACACACACACAAACACCTTATCAGAATTTGAACAATGATGAGAGAATTTAACAATTTCAGACCATAAGTAGTCAAGATGGTTTTTTCTTAATGAATTTATAGAGTGATTTAACAAAGTTAATGAAGTAGATTAAATAGAAACCTGTCTTAATCTGTATTATTTTTTTTCCCACAGAAGGGTAATTTATAATGAACTGAAATTTATTGGCTCAGGGTTATGGAAGCCAATAAGTCCAAGATCCAGAGGTTGGCATCTAAAAAATGGCATTCTTGCTATAGCATGCTGTGAGGGGCAGAGAGGGTCAGAAAGAGGGCAAAAATCTTCCTGCAGTAATGGCACTACTCCATCAATGGGAGGGATAAACACCTCTCAATGTTCCTCCTCCTAAAAATATTACAATGGCAATTAAATTTCAACATGAATTTCTTAGAGGACATAGTAATCTATAACTGTAACATAAATACTATATTTCCTATTTTTATTTATTTGTGTTTATTATTTTAATTTTACCAATTTATAGTGTATAGTGTGATGACTCAGTAACTGTCTACAATGTGTTATGATTACATCAGGGTAGTTAACATTTCCATCACCTTGAAAATCTTTAATTTTTTTGATTAACACTGAATATTTTTACATATCTATGAGGCGCAGTGTGATATTTTAATTGCTGATGATATATTCACATAAGTGCATGGAGCAAAATGATAAATTTAGGAAATAAGAAATTTATAAACCATATTCACTGATGATAATGGAATAAAATAAAAAGCTAACAACCACTAAAAGGCAATATTGTATTACCTTAATTTAACAAAGGCCATCATGAAACTACTTTAAAAGATCAAAATCATAAAGAAATATAAATCTACAATAAGCCTAAGAAATAAGAAAACAAAATAATAGTTATAAATGCTAACTACACAATATAACTGAATATTACATGCAATTCTCAATAAATGAACTTGAAGTTCTTTATAAAATTCATGACTTTTCTTGGTAAATAGAAATATATTCTAAGGGCTGGATTTGTGGCTCAGTGGTAGAGCACTTGCCTGGTATGTGTGAGGCCCTGGGTTGAATCTTCAGCACCACATATAAATAAATAAATAAAACATCCGTTTACAACTAAAAAATATTTTTAAAAGAAGTATATTCCAATATGAAGAGTAGAAATTAAATTTTTGCCCTCCTTTACTACACTGATCTCAAATGTTTTGTAGATGAATAATTCCTATAACAAATTAGTCCTGAGCAAAACAAGAGATTTCCTTTAAAACTAAAGACATAATAATATTCATGCAAATTTTTATGTATATGCAACATTTTGAGTAGTTGCAAAATCTCCAAATAAATACTGGCCTTTCTTTAACAAATGAAATTCTATCAGCTTTAAAACTCCATTGACATTGCTGCAAGACACCTTTCATTTTTTCTTTTCTTGACTTTGAAACATTATTTTTAAATTGACAAATGATTGTGTATTTATGATGTACAATTTGATGTTTTTATGTATGCACACATTGTGAATTAATAAAATCAAGCTATTAATATTACTATTTTTCACATGCCACTTTTCTGTGTTGACAACATTTCACTTTGAGAAATTTTCAAATATAGAATACATTATTATTAACTATTGTCACTATTCTGTACAATAGAACTTATTCCTCTTATCTAGCAGAAGCTTTTTATCTTTGACATTTCCCTATTGCCCCTAACTTAGCCTTTAATATCCGCCATACTGATCTCTGTTTCTATGAATTCTAGTTTTAGATTCCACCTGTAAGTGCAATCATATAATATGTTTTATCTGTACCTGGCTTATTTCACTTAGTATAATGACCTTCAGGATCATCTATGTTGTTCCTGTTGGCAAGATTTACTTCTTTATAGTGCTAAATAACATCCCATAGTTTATATATATCACATTTTATTTTTTTATTCATCTATTGATGAACACTTAGGTTGACTCCATATCTTGACGATTGTGAACAGTGCACAATAAACATGGAAGTACATATATCTCTTAAATATATTGATTTTTCTTTCCTTTGTGTGCGTGTGTGTGTATGTGTGTGTTATGATTACATCAGAGTAGTTAACATTTCCATCACCTTGTGTATATATGGCATTGCTGAATCATGTAGTAATGCACTTTTAGTCTTTCAGACTCCTCCACACTTTTTTTCATAATAGCTGTAGTCATTGGCCTCTTCACCAAAAATGTGTGAGAATTCCCCTTTTTCTATATCTTTGCCAACACTTGTTATATTTTGTCTTTTTTATCATAGTCATTCTAAGAAATGTAATGCAATATCTCCTTGTGGATTTAAGTTTTGTGTCCCTAATTAGTGATGCTGAACTTTTTTTTTTAATATATCTATTGGCCATTTGTGTATCTTCCTCTGGAACAGGGTGTTCTACTCAGTTCTTTTGCCCAGTTTTAAATCTGGTTATTTGTTTTCTTGCTAATGAGTGTTCACTCTTAATTTTTGGTTTCTAGTTTATAAGTCTAGGCAGTATTTACTCTGGCTTTGATGACTATAATAACATCAAGTATTGCTCTTTTGCCTCAAGTCTCTAATATTTCCAATCTCTCCTACACATTATTTTCTAAACAGCCTTTTTAAAATAAATTTGTTACCCTTTCTGACCCTTACTCCAAGACTTTTCTTCTCTTTTTACTAACTGGCACAGAAAATGTTACTCTGTTTGCTATAACCTATCCTTACAACTTTATTTCACAGGTTTTGTGCAGACAACTCTAAACAAATTGTTCTTTTTTACCATTCTCTGAAAAATTCATGAATATTCTAAACTCCATGAATTTGTTTAAGTTATTGGTTCTTTCTTGCATGCTTTATTTCTCTCTTTCTGACTTTCAAACCCTTCTTATAGTTGAGATTTATCTTAAATCCTATAACTTATAAGAAAATTACCCACTTCTTTCAGTTGTACTCAATTTATTTCTCTCATTTACATACAACCTACTTTTTTCTGTATTATAGTACTTTTTCATTTCTCTTACACAAGTTAATAAAAAATGCATCTTCTCCCTTATATTGGTGTCCTGAAGAATGTTTGTTAATCTAAATAGTAAGAGCAACAAATAATCCATATTTATGGAAGCTATCAGAATCTGCCACATTCAAATTTTTATTATTTATCAGAATTTGGTGGGTGTTATAAGAGGTAAATGCAATTAATTAGTCATCACATAAAGATTAGCACATGTATAATTTATCTATTACAATAACCTTCTCTCTTTTTTGCCAATATATTTTGCCCTATAACTTCAGAAAAGATTTATCCTTGTCCTAAAATCTAAGATAATTTTTTGCACCTTTACAGTGTGTTAGTAAGCTTTCCACTGCTATGACAAAATATCTGAGAAAAATCAACTTATAAGAAAATCAATTTGTTTTGGCTAATGGTTTCAGAAGTTTTTATCTGTGATTACTTGGTCCCATCACTTTTGAAAGGTAGAACATTATGCCAGGGAACACATGGAGTAGCAATCTTCTTACTTCATGACGGCTGCAACACAGGGGAGACTGAGCTTCCATTATGCCCTTCAGGGAAATGCCCCCAATAACCTAACTTCCTTCTACTAGGCCACTCTTCCTAAAGGTTTTATCACATCCCAATAGTGCCATTGGCTGGTCACCAATCCAGTGAGCCACTCACTGAGGAGCATTTAAGATCCAAACCACAACCCTTGGGTATCACAATTTATTGTTCTATCTCCATTACACAGCAATGGTATGTAGCAAGTAATCTTGTTTTCTCAAATAAGACTGTAAACTTAGGCACTTGTTAAAGGTTTAGAAATGAATGGCATTCAATATAGTGATGGTGACTCATCTTAGAAAATTGGAATGATATTGAAAGTTTCAGTGATATAAAACATTGAGTGTACCTTTTTCCCCACATCCTCGCCAACAGTTATTGTTGTTTGTATGCATAATAGCTGCCATTCTGACTGGAGTGAGATGAAATCTTAGAGTGGTTTTGATTTGCATTTCTCTAATTGCTAGTGATGATGAACATTTTTTCATGTATTTGTTGATTGATTGTATATCATCTTCTAAGAAGTGTTTGTTCACGTTCTTGGCCCATTTATTGGACATGAATTGGTGTGAATATACTTTGTATACAACCAGAGATATGAAAATTTGTGCTTTATGTGTGTAATAAGAATTGTAATGCATTCTGCTGCCATATATAAGTAAAAATTTTTTTAAAAAGAGAGAGGAAGAGGAACAGACTGGGGTTCCATTGTCTCTTTCAAGGGCATGTCTTCAAAAACCTAAAACCTCTCACTCAGCCCCATCTCTTAAAGGTTCCACTGACAATGGAGTTTGAGAAAAAAATAAAACAAACGAACAAACAAACAAACAATATATATATATACATATATATGTATATATATATAAAATAAAATAATGAGCATCTGATTTAAAAGCAGGAGAAAATAAAATTGGTCCTATGTTTAAAGATGTCACTGATTAAAAGGCTTCATTTCTAGTGGAATACATCATATTGTTCTGGATTGGTTTTATAGCTGTCTTCACATCACATTTAAATCTAAATCTAAGCATTTACTATGAGTCAAACAATGTTTGGGGATATGGCATACATCAACAGGCAAGATAATCAAACAAACTATTGCTTTTGCTTTCACAAAGGTTGCATTAACAGTGGGTTGCATGGTGCTGCATAAAATCAAACATGAGATGCTAGTAAGAGGAATAAGAACAATGAACTGAAAAATTCAGGGCCCAACAGGGAGTGGTTTAATACTTACACTGGGATATTAACATGGCAAATGTACAAAGATATAGGAAATGAGTGAGCAAGTCACAAAGATTTCTGGAGGAAAAGAATTCCAGAAAAATGAAAGAACATTTGCAAATTCTGTAAGGTAAAACCAATTTGCTGTGTGACTGTGTTTCTTCCTGGTCTAAGGACCAGAAAGAAAACCAGTGTTGATGGAGAAGTGTTAGGAGAAACACAGTAGAAAAATTTAACTATGATTAGATGTGGTACTTTAGGTGATTCTTCTTATTTTTTCCAGCTTTATTGAGGTAGAATTGGCATATAGAATACACATATATGATATGTGTATACATTACTTCACATGGTTAATTTTTAATTTTTTTAATAGTTGTAGATGGACAGAATGCCTTTATTTAATTTGCTTATTTTTATGTGGTGCTGAGGATTGAACCCAGTGCCTCACACATGCTAGGATTCATCTAGTCACCATGCTGTACACTAGATATCCAGAACTTGTTCATCCTGCCTAACTGAAACTTCTTATCCTTTGACCAACATCTTACCATTTCTCCCACCCTGACTCTTGGAAACTGATTTAAGTATCAAACTTTTAAAAACATTTGTCTAAATAATACTTGAAAAAGAAGAAAGAAAATGAAGTAAAGAAGGCAGAAACCAGATCATAGAGTCTAGACTGCCACAGCAAGAATGGACCTTTTTCAACATATATGAGAAATCATAACAATAGGTACTTTCAATTCCCATAGATCTTTGCCAATTATTTAAAACTTATCCTCGCTTAAGTGTTTGCCTTCATGATTTTTAGGCTCACATTAATATTTTAGGAATCCAGGTTGGATTTTAAAAAGCAAATTTTTGGTTTGGCTAACAAATCAGAAAAAAAAAGAAAATAAATACATAACTCTATAGACTGGCTCGCTAAGCTTCTGTCTGAAAATATTTGACTCTACAATGTCATTGTTAGATGATACCTGACTGGTCAACTATACCACATTTAAATATTTAAGCAAAATAATGATTTTTTTCTTTTTTGTTTTCCAATAAGGAATCATTAAAACACCCATGAACAGAGTTATTAAATTATAACATTAGATAGCTCCTTTTCCAATAGTCCTTGGATAAAATTTTTTATGCACTGAAAAATTTTTGAAATATTAATTTTGTGTTTTAATAAGTTTAAAGTAAGAGACAATGGGGTAATACACAGTTAGTCTTAGATACAGTTCATAAAACATAGAAATTTGATTAAGAATTACAAGGACAGATAATTCTGAGATAACATTAGACATAAAAAAAACCCTGAAAAATGTGTGGAGATTCTATGTCAGCTTTACTGAATTTTATTAAGATGGCTTCCCATAAGAAAGAAAGAATGAAACACACAAAATGTGCTTAATTTTATATTGTTATTATTTTGCTAGATAGACATTAGAATGATTTTATCTGAAATAATACTATTTTTTCCTTCTGAAAAAAATCAAAGTGTTAATAGTAATTCTCAAAATGTCATATTACCCAAAATAGAAATCTGTCAACCCATAGGAGCAAGTTATAAGCCTAAAAAGCAAATAAAAAGACCAGGTAAGTTTTGCTGGGGAAAATGCTACCAGTCTACATCTATTATCCCCACAACTGTATTTGAAATGAAATAATTGTTCTCACAAGCCGCCAAAATGTGGGAATAGAGTGCACAGCTTTGAGTGATGCCCCCTGATGGTCATGCCCTGGGGTCCTGTTTACTGTTATGTTCCTGGAGCTCCATAGTATCAGCCTGTGGTTTCCCACTCCTACCTGGCAGCTTCAAGACAATTTTAGAATGGTTCAGCTCTATCCTTTGGGGGCATTTTCCCCCCATTTTAGATTATGAGCCCTCCCCCTTTAGCACTAAGACCCATCGATACAGTAAAAGTATTTTTCTTGTTTTAATCTATTCCTAGGTGCTAGGATATAAAGCTTAGATTGTAGTGCAAGCACTTGGGAATCCCGGGAGGAAAAAATTACAAGGTCTTGGTACTCAACAATGATTCCAATTTCTTCTTTATGATATTCAGTTCACAATAATCTCTTTACCTCCTGGAACATTGACAATATCTTCTTCATATCTGTATCTTCAGTGTCAAAAATGGTTTCTCACAGAGAGTGACAATCTAATAGGATATTTTTGCATTAATGTTCATCACTTTGGGTTCAGATGGGAGATTTCATCATTTTCATGGCATGCTTTTCCCTAATACAGCATTATGTTTTTCTCAATTGCAATAACTTCTCATTAAAATACCAACCATATCTCATTGCCAGGGGAGAGGAGAAATGGGTCAGGGGGATAATGGAAGAAACATAACTAACAGAGGCATGATAAATCACCCATGTCATTGATTCTGTTGGGGGAGGGGAAGAGCTATATGGCTCTAAAGCTGTTCACTATTTGCCCATAGCACTAAAACCATCAGGTTTCACCAGATGGATTCTTCACTGCTTTTTCTAGTGATGCTACCACAATAACGCTTACCTTTTCAGCTCCTGGAGACTTCACTTTTTTTTTTTTTTTTTTTTTTTTATGTGCATGATTTATCTTCTGTGCCTTTTAACATCTGGTTTCCCAAAGATGTTTTTCCAAAGTCATTTCTTCTCTTCCACACTTTCCTTTCTATCTTCTATACTATGACTATACTTATATTCAAGAATATCTCCTAAAATTTTATTTTCATGGCGGATTTTCTTCTTCTGTTAGGATGCCGTTTTTCACCTTCCAATTAGCTATTTCCAAATGGATATTCAAGAGGTTTTAAGAGAAATCTATTAAAATCTAACTTGTTGTTTCCTTTTGCTCCAAATATTTCCTTTTCACTGATATTTCAGGACTTCAGAACTGTTCTGTTACATTGTCTCATGGGGGGAGTAGTGGATTGAAACGCATATTCGGATTAAAACTGATGCAGTGGAAGAAAGAACAGTAGAACAGAGGAGAGAGAACAGGGGGAGGGAGGAGGGAGAAGAAAGGAAAATACTGGAGACTAAATTGGAGCAAATTAAATCCCATGCTTGTATAATTAAGCCAAAATGAACTCCAATGTTATGCATAACTATAATGCACTGACAAAAAATGAAAAAAAAAATGTACAATGTATGTAGAAAACTTAAAACAATGCCTGAAAACAAAACAAAACCAAAAAAACATGATGTCCTTTCTTTCTTTCCTTTCTTCAGCCACACCAATCCCCACAGTGACCTTACCCTCTTTCAGTGTTCTTCTAGTGCTAGAGAATTTTCTAATAGGACAAGGTGTTTATGGAATCTTGGATTACATATTTATGGTACTGGCATGGAATCATCAAATGCAGGAGGATCCTCTCCATTCTGCACTAAATAGGATTTCCATTCCCTCCAAAGGAGGTGGAAATTAACAGATGATTAAGTACTTTTATTTTTTTAATAAAAATTTTTATGTAAGATTCTTACATAAAGATTATGAATATTTAAAGAGATCATTTAAATCACAAATTTGAGGCATTGTCCAGTATTTCAAATACAAAGGGTTGATTTAACCAACTGAGCAGCACTCTGTAGCTTACACTAAAAAAAAAAAAAATTCTCATTCTATTAAATTTCTATGTTGAAGTATTAGCTATGAACATTTATTTTATCTAATGTGAGTACGTGGAACAGTTCTTAAGTGATTGAAAATTGATCATTCAAGGCCAACACATAGCCTGTTAGCCATTCAATAGTTTTCTTTATTAATGTCTCAGTAATGCCTGGGAATTGAAGGAAATGCCAGACTATTTAGCATTAAATGTTCTCAGATACTATCGTTTTTTTCTCAGAAAACAAATGATGAAGCATCAAATGCATCCACATAATAGTCACTTTGTGTGATAAGTAGAAATCTGTTATTTATTTATTTTTAGAATACTATTAGGGACATTTATCTTATATACTAGGTAAATATGGAGGGACATTTAGATAAGGAAAATTAGATGGATGCATGTGTCACTCACTGCATTTAGTACAACTTGGGAAGCAGTCTCTCCTAGGAAGCTTCATTGGCCAACAGAAACAAACAATTCAAAATTCCAGTTTTTTAATGTCTGTAGATAGTTACTCTGCACCAAAGCATAGTTAGGTTGCTTACTTCATGTTAACAGTGTTTCTGACTGAAGCAAAGCTGGGTGCATCCAGCAAGGAGGAATAAGAAGCACATTTTCTCATGTTTAAATTAGTTGTATTCATGAGAACATTTTTTAGTTCAAGTGAATTTCCTTGGACTGAAAGAGGGGGATGTGGCAAGACCTCTAAGCCCCTTTCCTGGCTGGTATGTGTTTTGCTTCTAACTTCTTACACCTGGGGATCATTTTCTTTCGACTGCTGGAGACATTTTGCCCACATAATCAGAGGTTCCTGGGAGTTTATCATTCTGAGGCAACTGCTGACCAATGAAGGACTGCAGTTGGAACATGGAAACTCCTCTCCCTTGTCTTTAACAGGCAGAACACTGAGGCATAATTTACACACTGGAGCCCCTCAGGATGAGTATGGGACTTTGGCTAAAAGCATATCCTTATTGGAGTTTTTCCCTTTTCTTTCCTTCCTGCCCTTGCATTTTTATAATATTCTGTTTGGAACACTGATAATTCTATTACATATTAATCCTCATCCCAACAACTGCTTCTGACTTGTGTCCATGTATGTATGTTTATTTTAGGGCAGAGCTAATTGGATATACAAGAAAAGGGAAAGAGTCATAGAGATTATGGCATGGTGACTTTCCTTATTTATTTGTTTATTTATTTGACTGACTTTGAACCGCAAAGATTTCAGCTTCTGGAACAAAGCACTATTTTATGGGCTACTTTTTAAGATTTTGAGACCAAGGAGATAAATGATCAGGAGCAAAGTTAGAGAGAGGTCTATTCTCCAAATCCTTGTAACAAACTCAGCAATATTAGATTAACTCCAGTATTATTGACTTTAAAGCAAGAGCATAGAATAACCCATTATTATTTATATGGGGAATTTTGGCAGTAGACATGGTGATAAGGCCTGACAAAGGGCAATAGTAACCAGAGAAGAACATGTGCATGTTGTTCCTGAGCATAGGAAACACCACTAGGGAATACTTCCCAAACAACAATAGAAGTTTATGGAAAATGAAAGAGAATAAAATTCATATTCTCATCTGTGTTACATTCCAGTTACATTTATGAACTAGTTATTCCTAAATAATTTTTTATGTCTTTCCAACTCAGTAATGCCAAACATATTGGTAGAAGAGGTAATAAAAATAGTTCACATTTATACCCAGTTTCTCAAAGCACTTAATTATGATTCTTATAGAAAATCTCCTAGGTAGGTGGGTCTTATATAATTTCCCCCTTTATTTAGGAAAGGAAATGAGACTGAGACATACTTAAGATATTGCATGTCAGGGTATGTCCTTTAATTCTAAGTCTAGTATATTCATACATATTTACAAATATCCATATACCCATATGTATGTTTATATATATATATATATATATATATATATATATATATAATTTATGTGATTTGTTATATGTTATTTATATAGAAAACATTATTATACATAATATATCAATCAGTATGTATATAAAATCTAGGTTTATAATTAAAAGACTTACCCTAACATACAGTAACTATATGAAAATATTTATTCTGCATATTTAATAACTATATTATTATATATGCAAAAATATGCAACAACTATATGTACTCATGCATAACTATATAATAATTATATATTTTATATAATAACTATAAATATATATATATATATATATATATATATTTTTTTTTTTTTTTTTTTTTCTGTACTGTGGATTGGATGCTGGAAAAGGACACTAATCCAGATAAGTTGATTTAGCACACAAGTAAAGAACACAACAGTTGGATTCTGAGTGTTTTTGAGTTTCCATTGACTTATTCATACGGCACTGGCAGGGTGCTGTACCACTGAACTATATATATTCTGAGCCCTATCATTTTTTTTTATTAATTTTGATACAATGTCTCTCTAAATTGTCCAGGTTGACCTTGAATTTAGAATCTTCTGCCTCTGTCTTCTGAGTTGCTGGGATTAGAAGCATCTGGCTAGTTTTATGTGTTTTAAAACACTGTAATAAGAAGACTTTATCTCCTTTATGATTCTTCTTTTTCAATGAATGTTAACAATGTTTCATACCTCTATGTACTCATGTGGAACTACTTTAAATTTTATGCTTGTCTACAATATTGTAAATAACATTATTCCAATGTTATTTTCAATGTAGGATTTTTCAAAGAATGTACAGCTGTTCATCTGACAGGAAATCAGCTGATAGAAGCTCAAACATACTAAAATCCAGTAATGTGCTATCTTCATTTGTGTGTTAAATCAACTTATCTGAATTAGTGTCCTTTTTTTTTAAAAGAGAGAGTGAGAGAGGGAGAGAGAGAGAGAGAGAGAGAGAAGTTTAATATTTATTTTTTAGTTATTGGCGGACACAACATCTCTGTTTGTATGTGGTGCTGAGGATCGAACCCGGGCCGCATGCATGCCAGGTGAGCGCGCTACCACTTGAGCCACATCCCCAGCCCCGAATTAGTTTCCTTTAAAACTAATAAAAATAAACTTTATTTGGTGATTTTCCTACTTGGTCTGGATGATTTGGGAGCTCTTTTCTTGTTTTTCTAAACTTATTTTAGCACGTTCTTATGTACTTTGGTACCTAAGGTCAAATTAAACACACTAGTTGTCATCTTCTGTTGTGTTTACAGTGGTGTTCAAATTCTGGATACAAAAATTTCAAAGATCTTGGAATTCTTTTTCTGTATGTGGGTGGTTCTGTGATCAATGACAAAGTACAAAGGACAGAAACATTGATAATTTCTCAGGAATGAAATTCACAAAACAATACTATCATAATGTAGATTTTGCTTGAAGCAGAAATACCCAAAGGCTTTGCTCCTGATGTTTGTTATTTGATTGCTCATATTATCTGTTTCTTATACCTATAAAGTGAACATGAGAACAACTTGCTAAGAAAACAATCTGATTTTGAAGCTCCGTTTATATCTTGTCTTCGAAAGCATATTTGAATATCAATTTATAATATAAACAGTTTAATATCAGTTTATATTTCAATAGTTTATAAATGAAATTTTAAATATACATGCATAGGATATAGGAAAAAATTTACAAATATCTACATAAAATAACATTGGACAAATTGTCAAAAAACAACTTGACCTATGTAACAGGGGTTCCTTTAATGTATTAGGGGATTATTTCCTGCTGTTAATATAAGCCTTACTGCTCAACCACTAGTGGCTTTTTTGAAAACTGATGTTTGTTTTTTGTTTCCTTCCCACTGAGGGTGGAGGAAGGCTGTGAACTCCCACCCTGACAGGTGCCAAAGAAGATGGGAACTGATATTGCCAACTCAGGCCTAACCAGTCTAAGTCTGCATATTTACATTTCTGGCCCTTTGTCATACTTCTTGTCACTATCTCTTCTCTCCTGCTTGTTTCCTTTAAAAATTCTGCTCAATTTCAGGAATTTTTTAGATAAAATGTCTGAAATATTTAAGTTTCTTCTATCTTTTTTCAAAATGACTTTAAATAAACCCAGTGTTCCTACCAATTTGGCTCTGAATATTTCTGGAGCAGTGAATGCTATAACCTAATGTTTTTTCCTCCTAGGCAGTATTAGAGTCACCCAATAACAGTTTTGGTGAGCCAGCCAGGAGCAAAATCCTGCCCTTGAGCATGTAGCTCAGGCCAGCAGAACTCTGAGGAAGAAAGAGCTCAGGGCTAACATGTTCTTGCAACTAGGCAAACCTGCCATTAGAAGGTCAGGAAGGATCCTGTAGCAGCCCAGAGATATTAAATTCTGGGAAAATTGTCCTTTGCCTTCCTGCTACAGTCTTGGCTACTTAAATATTGCTTCATTGGTGGGGAAAATAAGATTATTGGAAATGATCAATGGGCCATTTTTCGTAGTCTCCTCAGGGTGCATGCTGAGGATTTTCTCTGCAGATTGAAGTTTTGGACCTTGAGTGAGTTATTTTGTAGTACTGGCTATATGCTGTCTGGACATGAATGATCTGTTTGGGGTTCAAGTGAGCCATTCGAAATTTAAACTGCTTGAAGCTTGAGTGAGCAGTTCTAAGTCATTTGCTCTTTGGGTACTGGTAATTAAGATAAAAGTCAGAGGATGCAAAATTCTTTTAACAATTATATTGGTTTGGTGAGTACTCCTTTGTTCATAAGTTCAATTTTGTTTTGGAAGAAGTTTACCTGAAGGCCTATATATCAAAAAGTGCATACTGCTTGAGTAGAAATATTTTATATGTTTATTAACTAGATAAATGGAAATTGACTTAATAAGGAAATTCTGATGGCCACAGCAACAGATTTTCTGAGCATAGTACTTACTTTAGTCATCAGATGAAACCTCTATTAAAGAAATGAACTAAATTTATCTGTAATAACTTTATTTGAGCTCAAGTCTTATTTTCCTCTGGTGAGTTCACTTCTTTCTGCTTCCTTAAATTACACACACACACACACACACACACACACACACAGAGACTCTAAGGCTTTTAATTTTCTCTATCTGAAGTATTTTCTGCCTCTGACAAAGCAACTTGCCCTTCAGGTTTTGCTAGCCTTAGTCTTTAAGATGCAAATTTTATACCTGGCTTCAACTTTGAAAATGCAAATTTTAAGACTTAATAGATTCACTATTGGGTCCAAAGTCTGGCTTTCAAAATCAGCAAATGCTAAATCTTTTAAGCTTTAAATGTTTCTTTTATGTGCCTATATGCTTATGTATTGTCTTTTTGCTTGGTACCAAATTAAGTTATAAAAAAAATAGCCAAATTCTTTTTGATTCATGTGACTTTAGTAAATATACAATTCAATTCAAGCTTGTTTTTAATAAGAATGTCTTTAAAATATAGCATCATATTTCTGGACTGCTAAACAATAAGGATTTTTTTTACTGTAGCATGATCCTCTAAAAGAAATGCAAAGTTTAGCTGATCATGTATCACACATATTCTCTTTTTGTTGAATATAACTCAATTCCCAAGTGACTGCTTGAGAATAAAAAATAAAATTAATACAAGATAGCTTATTTCTACTATTTTTAATGTAGTATCTTCTTTTAAATACCTAGATTCTTAACACTTTCAGCAAATACTTAAATGCTCTGAATTTCAAAACCCTCACAATTTGTTGGAGTAAATTATACAAGAGACCTTATGATTTGGCTGGTGTCTAGAAATTCTTTGAAGTGCACTATGAAAATGAATCTATATGACAATATATATACTGAGCAAGTTTCCATTTAATAAAGGTTTACTGGACATTTTGTGATTGAATCAAATTGAAATTTTTATATGTACCTGGTTTCTACAATTTAGATAGAAACACAAAAGCACTTATAGGAGCAGAACCAATTAAGAGAGAAATAATCAGAACCAAAATTGTAGTAAGCTTGGTAATCAGGAAGCAGTGAAATGCACTGAGATCTTCCTCCATGATGTGACAAAGGGAACTGACCCATTTTACAAAATAAGGGCAAATGAAATATCTCTGCCCTTCCTCAAATTACCCTGATCTGGTCAGCATTGTGCATAGCTGTTGATTGATTAGTTTGCTATTCTCCAGACCCTAAGTAAATAAATAAATAAATGGCAAAAATTTACTTCATATTAAGCAGGGTCATTATATTTTTATTATGTCTTCAGTTATGTAATTTTTTTTTATTCTCGTAAAGGAAAAGATGAAGGAAAGAGATGCTAACCTTTTAAGGAATTAAACAATTTTTTCTTATCATTCTAATTATAGAACTATGTGAAACTAAATTATTTTCTAATTTCTTCCATTAAATCTGGTAGGAATATTAACCTTAAATTAACCTTTCCATCACAACTCTGTTAGGCCCCTTTTTGAAGTAAGACATGGTGAAGAATTCAACTCTCTGATGCCCTCTATGTATGAAAGGGCTTTTCTTTAGATCTAAGAATAGGAAAGGAGTCATAAAATCCCAAGGCACTTGCCTAGAGGTTAATTAATCACTATTAATCCTCATCGTCACAACTATATTTTTACTTACTACCAATTGGTTGAACAGATGGTAAGGACCAGAAATCTGGCACATCTTGAAAAATAATCAGATCTCATCAAATCAGTTCATTTGGAAACTACATTAGAAATTCATTGCTGACTTAAGGAAAAAGAGTCTTCTAATAATGTTTGTTCTGGGAACAAGATTCCAGCTGAAAAGATTCTTCTCTAAGGTAATCACACTCCCCCTTCCCCACCATCACCACACACACACACACACACACACACACACACACACAGAGGATCATGAAAATATAGAAAATAAGTCCTTTTTGCTTTTTTGGTAAGTGAAAAATTTTAATGAGAAAGTGTAATTTAGGAGAAACCCTAGATTCCTTCCCTTTTGGCCTACTCCAAAGAATCAAAACAATATCTTCTCCCTTTAAAGAAATACACATGGGAGGAAAAAAAAGAAACCCCAAAGCTTTAGAGAAGAGTAAGGAAGAAACATAAGGTATACTCTCTAAAGAAGCCAAATAGTCAGTCTCCTGCCAGCAAACCTTAGATGATTAATTTCCAGCTCCTCAGAAGGTAAAAAGTTTTAAAGTAGAGAAAGGAAAAAAAAAATGGTCTCAGAAAAAAAAAAAAGTTAAATAATTTAGTGTCTCCCAATTTTTTTTTACAACAAATTAAAGAAAAAGCATGTGAGCATTAAGTCCAATAATATTTTTCCAGTAGCAGCCACAGATAGGGTTATAAGATTATCAGAACCCTCTCTTAAGGATGTCTAATAATTGATACACAAAAATGCAAAAAACACTGAAGAATATCAAGGCAGTACCAATATTAAATGTATTGGTATTAATGAATATTTAATATATCTTCTATAATATATAAAATATGCAAATATATTAAATGCATACAAATATTATATTTTAAATACATAAAATATGAAAACCAATGCCATATGTTGACTTTTAGTCAAATAATTTGATTATGTTATATTTTCTTTTAGAGAAGAGTCTTTCATTTATTCATTTGTATAATTTATTGATATGTATGCACATAGATGTAAAATTTTAAAGATGCTATATGTTAGTCAGTGACCTAGGAACTAGGGGAAAAATGAACCAAAATGAACCAAAATTCTAGTTTTCATAGGGCCTGTTTTCTGTTGGAATACCAGATATTTAGCACTAACCCTATATAAAGGGTACTACATGGTAAGGTGCTTACCCCCCTTGGAGAAAAGTAAGAGTGATCAGGATAGGGCTTGTAGATGACAGAGGGGAGTTTTCACTTTATATAAGAAGTTCTGGGGAGGCTTCACAAAAAAGGAGCCAGGAACCCAAGGAAGTAAGTGAGAGACCTATTTGGAAAAGAGGAAGAAGTAACTGTGAGGACTGAGGCAGCCAGTGTCTGACATTGCTTGGGTTATAATAGAGACTCCAGGATACAGTGAGCCAGGGAAATGTAGTAGAAGATAAAGAAAAGAGATGAAGGAGACTAGATGATTCAGTGTTATGTAGGTGATAGTAAGCAAAATGGGAAGACCTTGGGGAGTTTTGAGCAGAGAAATGAGATGCTCTGAGTTATATTTTATCAGAGTACTTCAATTTTCTTCTTATGAGAATAGATTGATGTAGGCAGAAGCTGAGGCATGAAGGCTATTGGAAAGATGTAGGCTCCAGATATAAATTGTGGAGTCACAGGAAATGTGAGCATTGATAACTCCTGACAATATTTAGTTATAAGGTGGTCATCCAAGTACTACTTACCTTCTGATTTGTTTTGTTTTAGGTCATTATCAATATTAAGACACAGTGTTGTAAAACTCTTAGAATTTTGAAAATATGTTTATAGAACTCCTACCAGTCTATAATGAAACTGTGAGATACATAGTTCTTTTTTAATTTGCATTTAATTTTATAATAATACATTTTTGGTTACTCATAAATAAAAAAACATGAAAAGGTCTAATGAATCAGCACACATTAGGTCAGGCAATCACCAGGAGAATTGCTAGAAATGCAGAATCTGGTGCTCCACCAAAGTCCTACTAATTTATATGCACCTTAAAGTTTTAGCAACACTATCCCATATGAAGTTTATAAATGAAAAAAATAAAGATTGCACACTGTTAAAGAATACAGACTTCCTGGATTCTTTATATTCACTTATGTCTTTGACTTTCCCAAATACAAATTTTCTTCTCTCTCTGCTAAGATAACTATTCCAACTCAAATTTCTCATGAGAAAATGATGTAATTTCAAGAGATAAATGGAGATAGGAGCTTTGTTTTGCCTGCAGTACCTAGCCTTGCCCTGAGTTCGTATTTACAAATATTGAATGAGCTTTTTGCATACACCTCAGGCCAACTGAAAATTCACACAGGCCAAACACAAGAATGAGCAGACAAAAAAAAAAATCCAAAATGTAATTGATTGAAATTGACATTCATAAATATATCTACCTTGCTTTCTTTGATGAATTGATAATTTAAGGATAAGTCCAGACTAAATGGGCAAAAACAGACTACAGACTATTCAAACACCAGAAATTCTTCTTTAAAAAAGAAATCTAGAGTGCATTATTTTCCCCCCAACATTCTGATTTTCAGTGGCTTATCTTTCTGCCAAACTTAGCAGAAAAGACAAACACAGTGGTATATTCATTGAATAAGGTGTTAAAGTTTTTCCTCTGCTTCACATTTGAAAAGTTTTGTGTAGAATAGCTGTAGGTAATCTTTCTCACACTCTCTTTATGAGCCCCTTCTGTAGAAGTCTCTTCTTCCATAGTTAGCTAATTCTTACTAGTGTTATCTAACTTATGACTAGACAAAGTAGGAGATGGGAAGGAGGAGAAGTAGGAGAAAGAACAAAAATGGAAAGGCTCTAAATTGCTTATCAAATAGAAAAATAGTCCTGTGTATTGGGGATAATGGTATTGAATAAGATTGTATGTTCCCATCTTCATAAAACTCAGGGAGGGCGAGAAAGAGAGATAAAATTTTAAATTAACTCAAAATGGATCATAGCACTAAAGCACTCTAGAGTAAAATTCAATCGAAAAATCACCATGTTCTTTGGGTAGGCAAAAATTTCTTAGATAAAATATACACCATAAAAGACTGGTAGATGACTCCTATAAAATTTTGATAAATTAGAATTTATTGAAATAAGGAAGTATGTCAGTAAAAGACACCATAAGAAAATGAGGAGACAAACCACAGATAAAATAATTGCAATATTTATCTCTAACAAAGGACAATATTTATATAATATAAAAAATTAAAGTTTTGAACAGATGTTTCCTACAAAAGGCCAATAAATACCTAAGAAGTTCTCAACTAAATAAATAGCAAGGAATTTCGAGTTAAAACCACAATGAGTTACCACTTTGAGTTCACTCGAATAGCTGAAATAAAAACAACTCCAAACATTGAAAAACATTTTATCAGTTTCTAAAGAAGCTATACTTAATTCCTACTCTAGGCATTGACCCTGGAAATACAAAAATGTATGTCTACACAAAGACTTGTACACAGATATTTATAGTAATGTTTTTCATAATAACTAAAACCTCAAGCTCTTTATCAGTTTATTATCTCTTAACTAAAAATACACTGTTCACTCACTGTTCTTTGAAAATGGGGCTGAGTACTTTAAATATTTCTTCTTTGAATAATTACATAATATAATTTGTCAATAGAGGGTGCAAGAAGAAAATTCAAGAATAAAGGGGACACCCTTCTCTTGATTTCAATATGTTCCTCTTACCAGGAACCTACAACGTGCAGTTTCACCAATTCTGTTCACCTGGAAAGTCAAGTTTTTCCTGTTTCAAACCCCTGCTGCATGCAGTTTCTCCAGTGCAATCAACAGCATCTCCAATAATAATTTTATCTTAAGTATGGCACCCAGTAGTGTTCCAAAAAGTTCTTCTAACACCTGCTTAGGAAATTTAGTGGAATGATTTCAAAAAAGGACTGCCTCCATAAACACCGTCACATGTACCTCTTCAGCAGACTTGCAATGAGCTCTAATGGTGGCATCTCCCTGGACTCAGTTTCTCCAGTATCCAGAGGATGTGTTCTGTCAAGTCCCCTGCTACCTCAGTGGCTTCTCCTTCATCCAGAAAACCACATCTATTTCCTTTCCAATGAAGTCCAAATTTCAGTCATTGGTGGAGGGTTTCTTCCTTGAATACTCTATTAGGTCCTGTGAAGTGCTGTCTTTTCCCAATATCTGTGATTCTTGCATTCATTGGAGGTCTCCACTTCTTATGAGCATCCGCATCCTCTATTACAGCTAATGATTTTCCATAGTGAACTTTTTCTATTTGAATTTCTGTGTGGTTTCTGTTATTTTGAACCCTGACTCTTAAACAAATGAATTGGCCATTACTATAACAAGTGAATGGATAGGTACATTATCATATATATAAAAAATTGCATATTACTCTACAGACCACACTAAATGTTGGTGAGGATGTGGGGAAAAAGGTATACTCATTCATTGCTTTTGGGACGGCAAATTGCAACCAATCTGGGAAGCAGTATGGAGACTCCTTAAAAAACTTGGATTGGAACCATCATTTGACCCAGCTATTCCATTCCTCTGTCTATACCCAAAGGACTTAAAATCAGCATACTTTATTAACTCTGCCACATCAATGTTTATAGCAGCTCAATTCACAATAGAAACTGTGGAAGCAAAGTAGATGCCCTTCAATAGATGAATGGATTAAAAAAACTGTGCCATATATACACAATGGAATATTCTTCAACATTAAAATAGAATTAAATTATGCCATTTGCAGATAAGTTGGTGGAGTTGGAGAATATCATGCTAAGTGAGTAAGCCAATCCCAAAAAACCAAAGGCCTAATATTCTCTCTGATAAGTGGATGCTGATCGATAATGGGGCAGGGCATGGGAAAAATAGAGGAACTTTAATGGGGCAAAGGGGAGGGAAAGTTAGAGATAGAGTATAGGGGTAGGAAAAATGGTGGAATGAGATGAACATCATTACCCTAGGTACATGTATGACTACACATATGGTGTGATGCTACACTGTGTACAATCAGAAAAATGAAAAGTTGTGCTGCAATTGTGTACAAGAATCAAAATGCATTCTGCTGTCATATATGCCTAATTAAAATTTAAAAAAGAAAAAATGCATATTATTTAATAATAGCAGGAGTGATGTGCTTCCATCCCCAACCTGAGAGAATCTCAAAAACATGCTGAATGAAACAAGCCAAATATGGAGTGCATACTACATAAATGCATTTGTATAAAATTCTAGAACGGTATAAGCAAATTGTGAGAGAAAGCAGAACAGTGGATGTCTAAAACCATATGTTAGGGGAAGAGGAGATAAACTGTGTATGAGCACAAGCATACTTTCTCAGGTGATTAAAATATCCTATTTTTTATTATGTTGATAACTTCATAGGCATATGTATTTGTCAAAATGTATCCAATTGTACATTAAAAGTGGGTGCTTTATTTCATTTAATTATACTTTAATAAATCTGATTAAATTTGAAACAGATAAACTTCTCATACTAGTAAATATTCACTCATAGGGCTCATAGTGTTATGTTAAGAATGATTATAAGTTATGACTCTTTTTTATCTATTTTGTCCCAGATAATTAATGTGAAGTCACTTAAGTCACTTACTATGGTTTGAATGTAATTTATTTATTTTGCTGTCAAAATTTATATTGAACTTTGTTTGCCAAATAGTTGTATTGGTAGATGCAGCCTTCAAGAGAGATTAATGTCACTGTGTTGAGAATGAATTAGTTCTCTCAGAAATGGACTAATTCTCAGAAAAGCAGGTTTTCATAAGTATCTGCACTTCTCTGTACCCTCCTCTGTTTGCAAACATATGCTTTTTAATCTGGTTTTCTGCTATGTATGGAGCAGTGTGAACATTCATCAAAAGCATGGAAGATGCTGATTTCATACTCTTAGGCTTTCAGAACCATAAGCCAAATAAGCTTCTTTCTTTTATAAATTATCTAGTCTCAGGTATTCTGTTATAGCAACAGAAAATGGACTAAGATACCAGTCATGGAAATCTAGTTAGTTCCTTTTGCCATTGATTTTTTTTTTTTGAGAATATGATACAATTCTGGTCAACAAATTATGAGAATATCCAAAAGGATACAGGGAACATGCTCTAGTTTCTGGAAAGGAAATATAAAAAAGAGAATCTTTCAAGCCAGGGTGGTGAGATATATATATATATATATATATATATATAGATATAGATATAGATATAGATATAGATATAGATATATACACACACACACACATATACATATATATGTATATGTATATATATAAAATCTCTGTTATTGACTCAAGAAACTGAATCAGGAGGACCGAAAGTTAAAATATATTTAAAAAAATGGTCTAGGGATATAGCTTAGAGGTAGAGCATTACTTAATTAAGTCTGTAGTTTAAAAAAGAAAGGAGAGGGAGAGAGATTTTTTTTTTATTTTCTTCCTTTTTTATGTCTGGACTTGGAAGCTGTAATATAACTTGATAAATGATATATAGAGAGAATAAGACAAAGAATTGATGCTATTAGTTCAATTAATCTGTCAATTTAATTTATGCTTATCCTATACTAGAACTATACTTGTTTCATACAGACCTGATACATATCCGTATCCATCTGGATTACTTCCATCAACCCTTCCATGTTCTAGTCAAATATTCTCTTCATAAAAACTTCTCTGATCTGCATTAAAAGAATGCTTTCTTTTCCTTACCTCTGTGTCTTCATGTTTTTCCTCTGTATCTATAATTTAGCTCTCATTTTGTATATTATCCGACTTACTTTGGAGTTCCATTATCCCAATCACTGTTCACTGCAGAATCTGATAGGTCAACCTGACATAAAAATACTAATGGTGTTTCTAATAGAAGGGGATTTTCTAAAAGGGCGGAGGGTGAAGGATAAAATATGTTTATTATTTCTGTGCTTCCTCTTTCATTTTAGAAATCCTTATGGAAATTTTATTTTCACTAATTTACTTTGGAAGCAGCCTCTCAAATCAAGGATAACAAACTCACAGTGCTTGCACAGACTCTGCTGTTTCTAATTTTGTCTCACCTTGATTTCCCAAGGTGCTAGTGTGTGACAGAGTTTGTACTTTACCTCCTCCTCCTCTATCAGTTTCCTTGGCTTCCCAAGCACATTCAGCCTTGGGATGAACTAAGTCATTTTCTTGTAACTAAATGCATTTGAAATGATGTTCACCAAGCATAAATACTCCTCTGATCTTCTGTCAACAAAAGTCCAATAATGCAACCTATAAGGAGAAATTCTTAAGTTTAGAATCCATAGGTCAAGTGAGTAGGCTTTAAAATAACTTTTAAAATCACTAAAGTGAGAAAAAATTATGTATTATTAAAACAGGACTTATTTGTGAAAGTGCAATTACATAAAAAATATGACTAAATGAACAAGTCATCATCCATGGAAAATTATTGGGACTCCTATTGTGGCTTGACAGTAGGAAAGCTGAACATGAACAGGCACCCAGTGAGCCACAGTTACTATGTTTGGTGATGAGATGTTAAAAAATGTTTACTACAAAGATGACCATAAATATCCATCTTCATGTACTTTTAATTTCATTCCTCTACTTGTAAAAATGACTTGAACCAACTCTATGGCCACTTATCTTTCTCCTTCACTGGAGAGAAATACAAAAAAAAAAAAAAAAAACCTTGATAACATATAGACTTCAAAAGTGTTCTCCTTAAATGACATGATCAGGGTGATTATATCATATTTGTATGAACTGGCCTCAAACAAGATATGTATTTTACTGTTTAGATAGAATGGAAAACAAGCTAATTTGATTCTAAAGAAATCTACTCTTCTTATTTCTGTGTATTTTGAGGTTTATTTTTGAATTTTATTTAATTATTATTTTATTTCATTTTTGACTAAAGACACTACGGCTTCTCTTCAAAGAACTGCTTTTTATATTAGAATTTTGTTAAGTGAGCACAGAGAGGTAGTGCAAATAAATAGTTCAGTATTGGGTTATCTACAAATTTGAGATGAACAGACAAAGGGAAAAGGATTTATATTACATGCCCCAATTGTATAGGCAGAACTGGGGATAAAATTTAAAAATTTCTAGCTGGGCACTGTGTCACATGCCTATAATGCTAGTGGCTGGGAAGGCTGAGATAGGAGGATCAAAAGTTCAAAGTCATCCTCACCAAAAGTGGGGCACTAAGCAATTAAATAAAATGCAAAATAGGGTTGAAGATGTGGCTCAATGGTCAAGTGCTCCTGAGTCTAATTTTCATTACCAAAAAAAAAAAAAGAACAAAAAATCATAGTTTCTAACTTTATATTCAATGTCCTTTCCAATATGAAAGAGTTCATATTACTTTTATCAAGGGAGAGCTAATGAACAATCAATTATGTATTAAAGGTCTTAATGGAAGGGTATATATTGAAATTAAATCATTTCTTACTTTATGTTAAAATATTTTTATCAAGCACTAACCTTGTTTATATAATGCATGTATCATTTTTTTGTGGTTCCCTTGGTCTCAACATCCTCAGTGAATATCTGCTGCTACTATTTAAGAATATCCACAAGTAAATGAATTGACAAATGAATTGGAAGAAAATAATTTTATAGAGAACAAGCAAAATGCACACCAGACAGAATAACAGAATGCTAATTGTTTGATTATGATGATTAGTTTTAAGACAATTTTTTATTAATTGTAAGGTATCTGAAAACTGGCTACCATAGTTCAGTCTAAGGCTGCTGCTTATTAGCAGTATAGCTTTAGCAAAGTTATTAAACCTTTCTTATGTCTTGGTATATTGCTCTACAAATTGAAGACAGAAGTAATATCTATCTCATAAGCTTGTAGTAGATTAAATGAGCTAATATATGTAAAGCAATTAGAATCATGTCAGGCATATAAATAAGTACTTAATAACCGTTAAGATATTTTTATTATGGTCCTAGTTGGAAAGTCCATGGAAATTAATTACACTTATTTTATTAGACTTTGGTAGAGATGTTTTTTCCCCACATACCTTTAATAAGATCCCATATAACATTTTTATCAATATATTTTTACTCTCAGAATATATGAAAATAAGCAACTATTTACAGAAAATCATAGCCCATTATTTTTTAATAAAATCTTGCTCTGAAGAAAAATTTTCTAGAGGGATAACCATATTTAATGTCAAATATAAGAGCTTTGAAAATATAATAAGCCCAAGATTATGCAGATTGGGGGTGAAGTGGTACAGTTTTCCTATTCAATAAGAGACCTGCAGAAGTATTTAAAGATTAAAAAAATAATAGACTATATTAATAACTCTGAATAGTAGTTGACAAACTAAATGAAGTTTTCAAAGGGTAATGAGAAGAGGTGCAATGCACTGTGACCCATTAACCAAGGAAATAGAGGGGAATTAACAAATCCCAAATTAACAGTTCTTCATCCTGAAAACCATACTTATCTAACTTTTTTTTCCATTCTCAGATTTTTTCTTTCCTTTAGTCTTTTTCTCCTCCCTTTCTGTGCTCCTATGTTGTAATTTTATTTTCCATTCCTCTTTTCATCCTCTTGTGATATCTTTGATCTCACCACCTTTCTTCTTCTATATCCCTTTGGTATCTACTAGTATTCTAAAGAGTCACAAAAAGCAGGTGTCATTATTTTTGAATAAGTGAGTGTTTCTTTGTAATTTTATAATTTATATATTCTGGTGTGTGTATCCATTACATATGATGCATTATATTTTCATTTGACTCTTGACCGTCTCAACAGAATCTATGAAACTACACCATAACTAGCTTGCCCAAAGGAACAGCTTAAATTTCCACTTAGGATGGAGAGAATCTTAATTTTACTGGTTTTCTCAGCTTTCCTAATTATTATTCTTATTTCCACCTTTGGATTTCATTTGGCAGTTGCTCTTCCCTCCAGAGTCTTGAAAGCAACACTTACTTATAAAAGTGAATGATAATTTCCTGTATCTCTGCTTTTTTCTGATCCTGTTCCTTTGGGGTCAGTAAAACACATGGTCAAATTGATTTTCTAAGACTCCCAAACACAAAGTCGTTGTCAAATTTCAGAGAATCTTTTGATGTGATTGTAGTTTGTGCATGCTAAATGGCACTCTTGATCTATGCCAATACTCAAGCCTGGTCAGAGTGTCATTAACTTTCACCTTTATTGCAAACTTTCATAGAAAGCCACATGGAGGTGATACATCAATTTGAAAATAGTTAATTAGCAGCCTGCTTCTCTTTGCAATTCTCTCCAGCAAGGTCATTCACACTAATAGACATATTCCCCTGCCACTAAATTCTCATAAAACTTGGTATGACAATTCTATTCCAGTATGTGTAATGATCTTTTTCTCAATATGTTTCAAACAAAAAAAAATATATATTAGGTATCATTAAAAATTCAACACATTAATTGTGCAGTAAGACAAACACTTTAGACGCTGTGGAAAATATGCCATAAAGCTTGTTTACTTTTCCTGAAACTAAAATTCTAATTTTGGGGAAAAATTAATACTCCTATAAAAGAAAAAAGTAAAATATGTGTAATATAGTCCAAAACTGAATATGGTGACTATGGCATGATTTTCAACCATAAAAAAATGAGGTCTTAAGCACAAATGAGTCTTCTTAGGGGACAGACTGATCTATTTCATAGGAGATCAGAGAAAATTCTCTTGTACAATTAGCATGTAGGAGTATACAAAGTGTACATAATCCACACAGACAATACCAGTACTGTTCCAGGCAGCCAGGTATGCAGTTGTCATTACTGAAAATAATGAAAAAAAATCCATGTTGGTTGTCTAGAGTCCACGGAACTTATTATTTTGTTACATATCAAGTGTCATACTCTACTTCTCTTTAATTGATTAAAAATACTTTAGAAATTTCTCAGATTTGGGTTGGGAATTTACATATTTGATGACATACAAGGGAGATACATGTAATGAATTCATGGACACACCTACCAGAGGAATTATACCAACATTCTGGGTACCAATATGATAAGCATTAACCATCAATACGTGGGGACGATTACCAAAAGTATTTCTGGTGCTGAGAATTCATTATTTTAGTATTCCATTGCTGGTGCCAGGTGAAGCAGGTTGGATACAAAGGGGAAATGAAGAATTTTCTATTATCTTCAATATTAGAATCTAGTTGGAGGAAAAATATATAAGTGAGATCACTTCATGATCAGTAACTTCTAAAATGCATGATATTTATTGGAGACAAAATTGAATTACAAAAGAGTAGACAAATGACTGTGGCCAAGTGGATGGAAAGATTAATGTAAATGGTGGAATTTTCAAAGCAATAGCAAATGTATGGCTAGGTGTTTTTTTTTTTTTTCTGGGTAGAGAAGCAGAATCATCCTAAACTAGGGAAAAGAATGCTAGAGGCAACATCTTAGCCATTTATTTATTGGTCATTGTGAACATAAAAACTGGGAAGAACAATATAGTGAGGGAAAATTTCATTTGGGCTTGCAATTTCAGAGCATCAGTCCATGGTTGGCCAACTCCACAACTCTGGGCCCAAGGTGAGATAGAACACTATGGTGGAAGGACATGGCAAAGGAAAGCAGCTCAGGATATGGCAACCAGGAAGGAGAGAAAGATCTCTGCTCACCAGGGAACAAATATATGCTCCCAAAGCATATCCCCTGGTGACCTACCTCCTCTGGCCACACTGTACTTACACGTAGTTCTCAGTTGATCCATATCAGTAGATCACTTCACTAATTAGGTTAAAACTCTCATTCTTGCATTATCTCAAACATGAACATTTAGGAGACACCTCATATCTAAGCAATAATATACAACAATACATTAAAAATAACTGTGATGTATTTTGGATGTGTTATAAGAAATTCAAGTTTCATCACAGAAAGGCCTTATTACATGGAAGAAAAAGGATAGAATTTGAAATCAAAGAGACACCATTTGAAATTTTTGTTCTGCTACTTGTCAGTTATGTGACCGGTATGTTGATATCATTTTTTTTTCTTCAGTTTTTCCTCTGCAAATTTGTGGAAGTTACAAATAATTTTAAAGTATTTTATGAGGATTACATGAGGCAACAAATGTAAAAGATTATCATAATACCTGAAATATAATACGAATCCAATGAATACTTTCTATTGATCCAAACTGTGAAATAATAGACAAAAAGATAAAATAAAATGCAGGTCATACTGTGGTTTTAGAGTAGAAAATATCAGCCTGGTTTAGTTGTACAGGTTTGTAATCCCAGTGACTCAAGAAGCAGTGTCTGTAGAATCACACGTTTGGGGTCAGCCTTAGCAATTTAGTGATACCCGGTCTCAAAATTTAAAACAAAAAGGGCTTGGAATGTGGTTTAGTGGTAAAGCAGCCCTGGGTTCAAACCCGAGTGTAGTGATGGGGGTGGGGAGGAGTGCAAGATTCAATATAGTAAAAATATCAATTATCTTCAAGTCAACACAAATGTTTAAAATAATTTTCATCACATTCCCAGCAAAATTTTGGGTGATATAAATTATTCTAAAACTTTTAATAGAGCAAATCAACAATTGTAAGAAAATACGAAAGTGCAAGGACTCAGTCTGTTTTCAAGACTTATTACACACTCTAGTAATCAATGCTATCGTGTTATATGAGGGATATACACATGGATGGATGGAGTAGAACAGATATTCCAGAAACATACTCACATAAATATGCCTAACTGCTATTTGACAAAGGTGTAATAGCATCTTGATGGAGGAAAGAGCATTTAAAAAAATCATTCTGGGGTAATTGACAAACCATATGCAGAAGCACAAATCTAGAACTAAGGGTTACGTCTTATTGAGAAGGCAGCTCAAAGTGGAGCAATCACTAAAATATAAACTTAAACTCTGAAAAAGTTAGAAAAAACATTACAGAAAACCTTTAGGATTGGAATAAACAAATACTTAAACTTTATACCTAAAGTACAATCCATTAAAGGAAGAAACATTGCTAAGTTGGACTACATCAAAATTTAATAGTTTTGCTCTCTAAAATACCCTGTTAAGAACATAGAGATCGGACATGGAATGATGGTGCACGCCTATAATATACTTGGGAGGCTGACTCAGGAGGATTGAAATTTCAAGGCCAGCCTAGGCAACAAGATCATGTCTAAAAATAAAAAAATTAAAAGGGCTGGGAAGCTTGGAGTATCAGGCAGGAGGATTGCAAATTGGAGGACAGTGTTATCAAGTTCCTGCCTCAAAAAAAAAAAAAAAAAAAAGTATATGGATGTAGCTCAGTAGTAACGTACCCCTGGGTTCAATCCCCAGTACAACAAAACAAAAGATATTGATTGGACCAGTATAGTGTAAACCACATATCCAGCAAGGGACCTGTATCTAGAATATCTAAAGAACTCTCAACACTCAGAAGGGGGATAAAAACACTGAGAAAATTATCATAAGAATTGTAGACATTTATCAAAAGTGGATATACAGGACACAGGTAAAAATAGAGCAAAAATAAACATGCGAAAATATACTCAACATTATTAGCCAGTAAGAAAGTTAAAATCAAAACTACAAGGAAATCACCATATATCAATCATAAAGACTTATATTTTAAAAATGAACATTACATCCTGGCAAAGGCATGGGGGATATAGATAATTCATAAATTCTTAGTAGAAATATAAACAGGTACAATTACTCTTTTTTGAGGGGTGGGGTGGGGATACCAAGGACTGAACTCAGGGGCACTCGACCACTGAGCCACATCTCCAGCCCTATTTTGTATTTTATTTAGAGACAGGGCAAAACAGTTTTATAATTTGTTAGAAAAAACTAAATATGCAGCTAATATTCAACCAATACATTGATTGATGGGTCATATGTACTCCAGAGGAATATAAATTTTTGTATGCACACAAACCTGTACATAAATGTTCACAGAAGTTTAATTTGTAATGTTTCTTAACTGTAAACAACTCAGGTGACCTCCAGTGGGTCAGTGGGTGCATGGTTAAAAACAAAAGAACAAGCCAAAAAACAAAATCAACTTTGGTCTGTCTATAAAGTGTCACATTGCTCAGCAACAAGAACAAAAAGAAGCCAACTATTGATGTATGGATTAATTTAGGTGAATTTCTTGAGAATTATGCTGAGTAAAGTAAGGTCAACTCAAATAAAGTTCTATACTTGATTACTGTATTTATATAATTCTAGGAAATAGAAATAGGAAACAGGTTAGTGGTCTCCAGGAATTAAGTACTGGGACTTGGGTTTTGGAAGTTTTTCGTATGGGAAAGAAAGCTGAGTGTGGCTCTAAAGGGTAACACTTCAAATACTCCTGTGACGGTTAACCTGGGTGGTCAATTAATTGAACTGACACCTAAGATGAAAAGACTTGTGAGTGTGTCTATGAGGGTGGTCCCAGTGAGGATTGGCAGGTGGGACAGCAAACTAAGGGGAAAGGCCCTCCATGAACATATGACCTGCTTCCCATGGGTTATGGGACCTGATGTAACTAAAGATGGAAGGAGGAGGAAGCTCCTCTGTTGCAAACCTGCTTTTTCTTGAATGGGTGTGTCTATTGCTGCTTTCACCAGAGAGCCTCAACTCAACTCAGTCCCTCTTCCAGAGTGGACTCTCTCTAGGGAGTTTCCAGGCCTTCAGTCTTAGGCTGGGGTTACATCATTGACCCTTCTTTTTTTAAGGCTCCTACTTCTTGAGCTGAGCAGCTACTGGTTCCCCTAGCTCCCTAGCCAGCAGACAGCCTTTGTGACACTATTCAGCTTCGGAATGTGTAAGCAATCTAATAAATCCCTTCTTATAATCATGCATAGACATGTCCTATTGGTTCTGTTCCTCTACAAAACCCTTACTAATAAAACTCCCATTGGTGAAATTATTTCATAAATTAATTGTACTAATATCTTAGTTGTGATTTTTTTTGCGGGGGTGGTGGCAGGGGTTCACTAAGCCACATCTTCAACCCTGCTTTTTTTGTGTGTGTATTTTGTTTCACGACAGGGTCTCACTGAGTAGCTTAGTGCCTCACTTTTGCTGAGGTTGGTTTTGAACTGGAGCTACTGGGATTATAGGAATGCACCACCGCACCTGGCTTGTTTGTGATGTTGTAAGCAGAATCTCTATTATTTTTGAAACTGTATGTTAACCTACGATTTCATTAAAATTTAAGCTTTTAATTGGATTAAAACCATATTACAAGAATTCTTTTTTTTTCCTGCTGTTTTCTTTTTCATGTAAAAACTTGGCCATCTCACCTTGCAGTGTAGCTTAAACCCAGTAGTTTTCATTTATCCAGTTCATTTCTTTTTTGTTGTTTCATTTTTTTTCTTTCATTCCTTTCCATTTCCCTTATCTGCATTGCAAATATTTTATTGTACAATATTTACATTCATATCTATTTCAAGGGAATAAAAGAACGATAAAACAAAAATTTTCTGCTTAAGCAAGTGTGATGAATTTATTTGATCACAACTATTTGATTCTTTATGACTCTTGCCTTATACCTCTGGCCATGATTCCCCATAGGTGCTGTGTGCCCGCCAGCCATGAACTTAGCCATGTGTGACTTATTTTGTTAGTGGAATATGAGCATCGGCTTTCACTTATCCTATATCTCATATCCTATCCAATTACTTTAGAAGTTCACATTCCAGATAGTGTTGACTCTTCCAGTCTTGGTTTCCACAATGAGAGAACACAAGGTGATCATCTGCAATTGGTCTATATCCCTTATAAAATATGATCAGAAATTAGTGAGTGATAAGTTAGCAAAATGTTTATTTATTAGCTAACTAACACAAGTAAGATGGATGTTGCATGTCCAGTTCCATCCAGATTCCTTTGGTGAGAAAGACTCCTGTGGTCAAACCAAGCCACAGGAGAGCTGAGATGTAACTTTTGGGAAAGAATACATGTGTCTACAAAAAAAGTGAATTTACTTGAAAATAAGGAGACTTCCAATAACTAGAACGTACTCTATACCCTGCTTGCTCAACTAACAAATCTGCAAACTATATGAAGAATATAAAACATTTTCTAGGAGTATTATTATTCATGCAATCAAATTCTTTTAAAAATGTTTGTGGTAGCATGCAGCCTTCAAAATTGGGGCAGAAATGAGGAAAATGCTGAAATTACCTAGGAGTAATATCAGGATAAGCTCATAGGCAGACAATAAAAACAGTGAATTTATAAGAAATGATAAAAAGCTTATGTTTTTAATAGTAATTTGAGAAATAATTTATTTATGTTTATTCTAAAAACCAACAAGTAAAATCTCTAGGATATATCTATTTACCAGAAAAACACTCTTGGATCATTGAAGAAGAATGTAAACCAGACACCAAGTGAACTAAGTCTTTTAGAATGCGTAGCTAAAAAAATTAGAAGTCAAATTTCAAACACAAACTAAATTGGCAGAATATATGAAATCCTTGCCTTTCTGTGAAAAGCGATGCTGGTTATATTAGATGAAAATTCTAAGGGAGGTAGATGTTGTCAAGTATATAGACATAATGGCACAAGAACATAGATACTAGAAATAATATTAAAGCTTACTTTTTGATAAAATATAGGTTGAAAATCATAACCAGGTTATTCTTCAATAGGAGGCAGCAAAATCAAATATATCTCTGTGTATATGTATACATATATATGTTTATATGAATAATATGGCTTTTCAATCAATCCTTTAATAAATGTCACTTTAAAGGTTGCAACATTTAATTTTTTTTTTTTAGAAAATAGAAGGGTGTTTTTAAATCTTAGTGAAAGGAATAATTTTAAAAATGGATAAACATTGGGTAAAGGAACATGTTTTTGCTTTCTGCCTACAGCTACAAATCCATACTGAAAAGATTCTTTAAAAAGGAGGCAAAATGAGAAAGATTCTCAGTGAAGAGGAAAAAAATACCTACACCTACACACACACACAAACACACACACACACACACACACATCCTCTGCTATGTATTTACTTATCAGAAATAATTTTTTTATTAAGTGAAGACTAATACATGTATAAGGTCTTTCATTAAAAATAGAACATAGACTAAGTTGTTGCTATGCCTCTCATTTAAGTGAGAGAAACAGATATTGTTACCTTGGATTCAAACAACACAATTATAATGGGAAATTAAAGTATGAATATAAAAGGACTGTTTAACTAAATAGGCAAAATAGAGTGATTTAAGTAGAAAAATGAACTAATATTCATGCTCAGGAGACCTTTTATTTTTAAGAATTTCACTTAAACCCAAAGAGAAAAACATTTTAGCAAATCAATTCATAAAATGCTAAAAAACATCACCAAGAAGAGATCAGGATAGATACAGTGCCATAGTTTTTCAAAAGTATTTTACAGCCAAAACTAATCATAGATGAATGTGTAGTTTCATAATTCATTCAAATGCAGAGAATTTTAACTTCAGAGAGTAGAATATTATATATCTAATCTTAGACCTAATAGTGTTATTTTCAGACACATGATAATAAAATTGAGAAAATTTCAACAAAACTTTACATTTAGGAAATATTTTTAAGTACAATTAATTCATATTTTTAAATAACATATAACAACTTTTTTGTATGTTGTTATTTTAATGTGATGATTATTACAAAATGATATCTAATAAATTTCCATACTCAAAAATCCTACTTGAAATGTCAAATAGAAATAGTTTTGTTTTGCATTGCTTGACAGAAATTCTATTCAAGGTAGAAGGTGTCAGAACTCTGCCATGAGTCAGCCTTCAGATGTTTCTTCTTAAATCATATTGTAGAAAATAAGAGATATAACATAAATCATCTTGCTTTCTGCCCATTCCTCATTTTCATATGAAGAAATATCAAATATTTGTTTAGCAAGCATGCATAGATTTGCATTAAACTATTGCAGGATATAAAAAGACTAAAATTCATTCCCAGCTCTCAATTACTTTATGTATAATGAAACACATAAAAATAAACAACAGAAATGAAATAAAAATTATAAGTAAATACAAACATCTCTCTGATAAAATCAGAGGCCATATCTTTTAAATATTTATTTTCTCACCACATGATATGGAAAATTTATTCAATATGCAGTTGTTGAACAAATTAATGAAAATGTTACCTGGAGGTAGAAACTTGATTTTTCAATTATTGGAGGTGGAAGGTAATGTCTACATAAAGCACAGCACTTGGCATTTTTGTTCAAAGAAGCTTTGCCAATTCTCCCCCACTTTTTCTTATTTGTCAGTTGTTGAGGAAATTTTGAGCACATATATATTCATTATAAACTTCACATTATGAGCTATTATTGCATTGATTATTTTATTTTTCAGAATTTTCCTCACTTAGTCACTGGGAATTAGCCTGTATTAATTCTTGTGTCCTTTTATTATTTCTAACCTTTCATTCTTTAAATTCTTATTTTAATTTTAGCTTTTGTTTATTTTTTATTGTTGCATTAATGTTTCGTTTACTTGCATCAGACTTATCTTATATTTTCCCTCCCAGACATGAGATCAGCCATTTCTCCAAAAAGCCCTCAGACCTTTTAGTAATTCAGTAGTAAGTCAAAAAGTTTTGCATAGGCAAAAGTCTGACCGTACACTTCTTAAAATAATTTTCACTAGTCATTAGAGAAATGTAAATTAAAGCCACAATTTAATGCTGCTTCAAAGCTTACAGGAATATCCAAAGCAAAAATGGCACACCATACCAATTTTGGGTTGATATAGAGCAACCTTAACTCCAAACACATTGCTCGAGTGATCAAAAAATTAAACAACCTCTTTGAAAATCAGTATGGCAGTAACTTGTGTTTAATACACTTCTTATACTACTCAAAATCCCACTTTAAGCATTTACTCATGAAAGTGAAAACAAATGCTCAAAGACTTGTGCATGAATGTCCATAGCAGTGTTGTTTACAATGCCTGAAACAACCCAATATCCATCATCTGGTGAATATAAAAGCAAAATATGAGATACTCCCACAATGGCATGGCTTCCAGCAATAAAAATTAACAAAATATTACTAACTGCAACAGAATGAATGAATCTCAAAAAATTATGGAAAGTGAAAGAAATCAAGCACAATGACTATATTAGTATTAGGTTCCATTTATGTGAAAATTCAAGACAGAAGCAGATTAATAGTTGTCTTGAGTATGGGGGAGAAGAATTGACAACCAGAGGGCATAAGAAAACTTCCAGAGTAATGAAACTACTGTGTATTTTATAAAAGTGTGATTATGCATTTTATTTGAGTATCATTTTATATCCTCCTTAAAGCATTTAGAAATATTTTACATAAGTATCATTATGTTGGTGGCTACATGATTACATAATTAACAAAATTCATCAGACTCCACTTGAAATGGATGATGTTTACCATATGTAAATATGTCAATATAATCGAAAGAAGTTAGCTCTAGCCACTAAGTAATAAAATTATTTTTAATGTGTTAAGAAACATACTCTGAATATCACTTCATTTATATTCCCAAAGGCTTCAATCCTTCAAATTGCTCTTGGGAAGAGAACTTTGAACTGTCACGTTCTATTTACTCACTACTCTTCATAGTCAAACTTCTTAAAAAAATATTCCTACACATTTTCCAGTCCACTTCTCCTTGTCTTTCACATTTCCATCTACTGTCCTGTGGTCCTGCTCTGGTGAAATTCCACTTTTCACAGTTACCAATGACCAAGTGTTTTGTGTCAAATCCATTGCAGTCTAACCTTCTGCTGTATTTGATACAGTCAACGGCCACCTCTATCTCCAAACATCCTCTCTCTTCAGCTCCATGACACTTCATAATTCTGATTTCTCTTCACTGATGGCTACTCTTTTCAGTTGTCTTCAGTGTTTCATATTCTTGAAGTGTTGGAATGCTAAAGCACGTGGTACGATGACTTCTTCTTATTCTGTGTTTTCGCTAAGTCATCTCTGATTAGAATTCCTGACACAGAACCATCTTAGCTTCAAATCCAATATACAGTGTCTTCCTAACGTTCTCTACATGGGTAGGACTGCCTCTCATAATTAACAGTTATAAAACCAAGTTCTTGATGATTCTCTTTCTATAATTTTCCTCACCCCTCTTTTTCACTTCCATCATAATTCCTCCAGGGCATTTCCATCTGAGCATTGTGTTCATCAAGCCCCAGAACCAGGTACCCTCTTTGCTTTTACTATTTCCTATTGCCACACAACTAGCCTATTAGAAAATGTATTTTCTATATGATGACAAAATGCATCCCAGATCCCTTCATTCCCGTCAACTTCAACACTACAGGCCAAGTACAAGCCAATGATTGGGGCAATAGTCTTTCTGTTTCTATTCTTATTCTTCTTCATTCCATTCTCTAGAAAGTGGCCAGATGGAAATTTAAAATATAAATGGGATTAAAATCCTAAAATGTCTTACCTTGGCAATGACAATAAATTTAAAACCTTTCAACAGCCTATGGTGTGGAGCATGAGCTTCCCCAGGCCCGTTTCTCCATTCTTCTCTCATCTCCGTCTACATTGTTCATGGTCCTGACTCACGGGCTAACTTTCAGCCTTGCAGTGCTTCAGGGTTATCTCTGTATTTTGCTTGCTCTGAAATATCTATCCTGCTACTGTTCTCAGAGATTGTTCATTTTAGCTTTCAAGTTTCTGCTTAAATTTCATGTTCTTAGATAAAAGTTTTCATCTTTACTTTTGTTCACAGAAACTTACTTATTCCTTCCGACTGCTCCTCACAATGAACACATTTTTATTTCTCTCTTTACTTGTATGTTGTGCTAGACAGTAGGCTACATGACAGTGTGTGGGTGTGTATGTGAATGGTATTTTCCATTTTATAGGAATCACTTAGCAGTTCACACCAGTTTGCCAGTTATTCAGTAAAGATTTGTTTGATATAAAGTATTGCTTAGTCAGGTGCAGTGGCACATGCTGGTAGTCCCAGCTGAGACTGAGGGAGGCTGAAAAAGGAGGATCATGAATTCAAAGCCTCCATAACTCATTGAGACCCTGTCTCTACATAAAATACAAAATAGGGTGGAGATGTGTCTCAGTGGTCGAGTGCCCCTGAGTTCAATCCCTGGTACCCCCCAAAAGAGTATTGTATAAATTAAGAAAAAAAAATTTATCCTAGACAATAAAAAATTTGTATATTTTTTCATTGAAATCATTAAGAATATGAAAATATTTTTTTTCTACTAAATATCGTAATATCATAGCAGTACTGGAAAATGTGATTTTGGGTTCTTTTATGAACTTAATGCATGGTTTTTTACATTAAATTGGATGGGTTCATGTAAGGTCTCTGAAATTCCATGTGAATGCATATGGGGAAAATGTAGGAGGGACAGTAGGAGGGAGGAAGGAAAGATGAGATGGAAGAATAAGTGGAGAAGAAGGCAAAAAAAAATGTCATAAGGAAAGGATGCCTGTTAAAATATGAACATTTTTAAAATTAGGAAAACAAAAACTGGTCATCTAAATATAGGTTCTCTTCTGTTAGTTGGATTTACTCAACATTTTCCTAAGATAAGCAAGAGGAAATTAGAAAGTTATACAGATTTTAAAAATTATAACTCTATTTTAGGAAAGGGAAAAGACAAAGAGCTGCTAATGTTGCTATAGTTTTGAGATTTCTTGGACACGTACCATTTTTTTCCCCCAGAGTGTTTGACAGGAAAAGTTACTCATATGAATATAATTTTCCAAAATTCATATGAAATACCTGAAAATATCTCCACCTCATGAAAACGCACTCTTTTTTGATCAATGGCATGTGTGAGCAAAACCATCATTATACAAGCCATAATCACATTTCCTTTGCGGCTGATGCAAATTATCCTAAAAGGTTGTTGGCAATGCATCTATTTGGAATAAGGACAGATTCCGATTATTAAATGTAGGTTTTCTCTTGGGGCATTCACCTCCCGTTCCTCATCATTTATCTTCCATTCTCTTGTAAAATATAGACACAGAGCACAGAGAGACTCCTCAGTCCTTTTGTTCTTTTCTTGCATATGCATAAGAATCCTTGTCTGCAAACATCAAGAAGCAACCATGAGTTTTTAATCTTCAAGAGTAGCATTTGCTTACTTCAGAAGAAAAAGATGTTTTGAACCTTTTGTTCACAGATAATATTTTGAAACAATTATTAGGTGTCTGATAATGTTGAAGAGTAAGGTTTGTTTGTTTTTTCTTAAAATGGTTATTAATTTTGTTAGATTTGCTGGGGCATAAAATTACCACCATGTCTTCAAATTTCAAGCCAACACTGGTGCACTTCACCCCTCCACAGAAAAGCCTGAAAAAAAGGGCAAGTATCTCCAGTGATGGTCAATGTTACTCTTATGAACCTACCTGCTTCAAGGAGTCAAAGGCCAGGCATAAAGCAATACCATATTCCAATTCCAAATCTTTAAGTTACTGTCCAAAATGGAAAAAAAAAAGGAGAAATCATTTTCTGTTGACTGTTGGTCTTTATAATAGATGAAGCATAATGAAGAAAATAGTATTGTTTTTAAAATACTACTACATTTTCCTCACTAATAATTTGAGAATTTACTGAAAATATTACTAAATAAACAGCAACTTGTTCAATTGGTGATAATACTTCACTCATCCAAAGTGAAGCAAGTTTTCCGGCATCTTGAACCTCATAGGCAATCAATTCTTTTATCTGAGGAAGGATGAGGTTCTTATTCTTCCATCAGTACTTGTACCTGCCTGAAACATCAAGACACACACAAGTTCTATGGAGTTCTCTAGACTTTCATATTTCTACATTGTCACTCTAGACTTTGCAGGTCATTGACTTTCAACGATTGCTTTTGTGTTGACTCATAATTTTATATTCCTCTTTTATTTAAGGCATATGATGAGATACCAATGGTGCCTTTAAATAACCTGGGCAATGCATCATGGCAAGAATAAACTTACAATCCTTTCTGCTTTTCCACCTGTGAGAAGGTTTTTTGGTTTTTGTTTTTACTTTGTAACATGAGTGAGTTTGGGTAGGAAAACCAGGAATCCTTGTAGCTGAAATTGTGTGTATCTGTAGCAATTGAAAGAAACACAGAAAGACCAGATGATTTTAATGCCAGAAACCCTTACTGTAGTTCAAACCAATAATAGGAGCTGGGTGAGAGGCAAAGATCAACAGCATAGTTGGAATTTATGAATGAATGACATCGCAACAGTATGAAAATTGGAGTTTAGAGGAAATCCTCTGCTTTGTGAGTTGTGTTTCTCCCTAATAAACCAACCTCATCCATCAATAAATACACACAAGAATTGAAACATAAATAATTTCAGTCCCTTAGGCAAAACCTTTAGAAGGTCTGGAATCATGACAATAATGCAATCTTTTAAAATAGGATATATATATATATATATATATATATATATATATATATATATATATATATCTTTATATTTTTTTCATGTGAATTCAGTATCTGTTTCATAGATAGGATCTTATTAGGGAGCCTGAATTTAAATGAATTATGTTTTTTCTAAACTACCACAAATCCTGTTGCATTTGAGTCCAAAGCTGAACAATGTAGCTGCCATTCCCCTGCATTCTTTGTAAAGAATTTTCTCCTCAAAGGTCTGCTTTTGGAAAATGTGAATTTAAAAAGATATTACAAGAGAGTGCAATGGTGATGAAAGGTTAATTTCCATTTACTTTTTAAATTTTAAGAATTTCTTAAATACTGCATTACATTTAATTCACTGAAAATATGTTCCTATTTCAGTATCCTAGCTAGTCTTAACTAGTTAATATTTTATTCATGTAGTAATAGAGATATAAAGAAGTCAAAATTTCTGAAGTATTTGTACAAATGTACTTCACCGACATCTAGGATTAGAAGCAACTAATATATTTATTAAAAATGCTGATTTTCCTGGCCATCTTCCACCGATTTTTATTCAGTAGTCTGAGTGACAGCCTAACAATTTACGACTTTAAAAAAGAACCCCATGTGATTTTTTGCCTTAAAATTAGAGAATCACTCTCTTTTGTGAGAGTTGATATTTAACTGAGTGTAATGAAAAATATTCTTACCATCTCAGAGAACAGGTTTGATATGTAATTTATCACATAAATAGGTAAATAGGAAATATTTTAATCTTATTATGAAATATTCTATGGAAGATTATACTACATGAGTAATTCTAAGTAGAAAATGGGTACTTTTAATTCCAAAAATGTGTCATTTCTTTATGAAAGTTGATATGGTAGAATTTCTACTTACAAAATATTTGATAGCAGTTAATTGAACTGAATGTCAAAAAATAAATGAAATGGTATTGATTTAGAAGTTATTGAGGAGATAAAATATGGGATTCTGAGATTTCTTTTTCTTTTCTTTCTTTCTTTCTTTTTTTTTTTTTTTTTGCTACCAGGGATTGAACTCAGGGCCACTCAACCACTGAGCTACATCCCTAGCCCTATTTTGTATTTTATTTAGGAGAGGGTCTCACTGAGTGGCTTAGTGCCTCTCTTTTGCTGAGGCTGACTTTGAACTTGTGATTCTCCTTCCTCAGCCTCCTGAGCTGCTGGGATTACAGGTGTGTGCCACCATGCCAAGAAGGATTCTGAGATTTCAAGGCAACAAATTTTACATGTAATACCTAAAACACATTATATGTAATGTGTAAAAGTATATCACAGTGAATTTCAAGATTTTTAACATCTATATAAATTTCACTTTGCTTCTTCAGCATATATCTAAATATCTTATTCTCTTTTTTATAATAGAAAATCAATTTTTAAGAAATTCATATTTAAGCCAGGTATGGTGGTGAATACCTCTAATCTCAGTGACTGGGGAGTCTGAAACTCAAGGAGGATCAGAAATTCAAGACCAGTCTTGACAACTTAGTAAGACTGTGTGTAAAAAAAAAAAAGGGAAGAAAATGCTGGAGATGTTGCTTAGTGGAGCAGTATCCCTGGGTTCTGTTCCCAGTTCCAGAAGAAAAAGAAAAGAACATGTGACCCATATCAATAAGTTGCATCTCTGCTATGACTCAAAAAAAAAAAAAAAATTCAAAGAGCAATGAGACAGTCATTCCAGATTAATTGCTATATAAGAATGCCACCCAAAACTATTTGAACTAATACATGAGTTCAGTAAAGTTGCAGGTTACAAAATTCTGGACAAAGACTTTTTTGACAAGACTCCAAAAGTGATCGAATGAATGACAACGAAGCTGGTGTGACTATTGCTTGTCTGAGGCAGTTCAGGGCTTTCATGGGGTGTGCCCCGTGTGAACCCACCTCTACAGCTGCCAGACTTGGGGAATGTTTGCCAGCCCTGCTTTGGACTCAGTTTCCAGGTGTGAAACAGGCTGCCACTCAACACCATTAGGGATCACACAGACACACCTTTGATTCCGGGGGGAAAAGCAATCTGGGCCACCCACAGCTGCAGAACCAACTGCAGCATTGCAGAAGTTTGGGCTGTTTTATAAGTGGATGACTTATCTATGGGCACCAAATCAGAGTTTGGGAAGAAAACAAAGTCTTGGAGATGAACAGTGGTCTAGTTGCCCAATAGTGCTGAAGGTACTCTGTGACACATTTAGAAATGGTTACAATGGCAACATTTGCCATATATATTTTGCTACAATTTATAAAAGAAAACAAAAAGTAAACATTTATCTGAATCATTTCCTGTTTAGAGAGCCCAGGGGAACCTTTGCCTTTCATGAATTTTAAATGAGATTATATTAGAAAAATATACTATAACAAGGAAAGTCAATAAACGGTGACTAGAGCAGGGATGAACAGTAAAATTGACCTTTTACAGTAAAATCCTTAAAATCCAAGAACACCTATATCATCCCAGCTATTTGGGAGCCCAAGGCAGGAGGATGGCATGTTTGAGGCCAGACTGGGCAACTTAAGGAGACTCTGGGGAAAAAAAAAAAAAAATCTGGGGATGTAGCTCCATGGTAGGTCACTCTGGGTTCAATTCCTGGTACTAGAAAAAAAAAAAAAGAAAAGAAAAAGAAAAAGACTCCAAAGCACAGTAAATGAAAAGCAAAAACAGATAAATCGGATTATACAGAATTAAAAAAAAATTTCACAGCAAAGGAACACTCAACAAAATATGGAGAAAACCTATACATTCAGAGAAAATATACATTTCCATGTATAAATTCAATCTCAGGAGTTCCCAAAAATTCAATAGCAAAACAAATCGTCATCATCATCATTATTATTATCATCTTCATCCAATTAAAAAATGAGCAGTAGACTCAAATAGAGATTTTTAAAATACAAGACATAAAAATGAATAACAGCTACATAAGAATTGTTCAGTATCACCAATCTTCAGGGAAATGAAAGTCAAAACCACAGTGAAATATCACCTCAGTCTAGAAAGAACTATTACTGTCAAATCACTAATGACAGTAAGTGCTGGTGAGGAAGTGAACAAAATGGTACCCTGGTACACAGTGGGGTAAGAAGGTAGGTTAGTACAGCCATTATGAAAAATAATATGATGGTTCCTCAAAAATTAAAAATAGAAATACCACATGATTTCACACTGCTACGAATACAGCCAAAGGAAATGAAATCACTAGTTTGAAGAAACTTCCATATTCCCATGTTTATTGCAGTAGAGAAGATCTGGAAACAATCTATGCGTTTCACCAACTGAAAAAATATCATGGTGCATGTACAGAATGGAATACTAGTCAGACATGAAAATAAATGAAATCTTATCATTTATGACAACAGGGATAGAACTGGGGATCATTATGTTAAATTAAATAAGCCAGACAGAGAAAGATGTGTACCACAAGATGTCACTCACAAGGGGAATGTAAAGAAGTTATCTTTTAGAAGCTGAGAGTACAATGATGGTTACCAGAGGCCAAGGAGAGTAGAGTAAGTGAGGGTGGGGAAAGGTCTGTCAATGGCTATTACAGTAGCAAGAAATTTGGGGGTACAGTTGTGCAGCATGGTGACTGTAGACAACAATTATTTATTGTACATTTTGGAAAGCTAGAAAAAAGGAATTTAAAATTTTCACCACAAATAATTGATAAATGTTCGAGAAGATAAATGTTTACCTGATTATGCAATGTGTATATCTTTTGAACATTATTTTGTACCCAAATGTTGTTCACATTTATTGGGTACAAAATAATGTTAAAATGAAGTTAAAGTTGTTTGTAGATAATGTTTATTGTCTCCATTAAAGTTCAAAAGGACACTATCATATATTCACCATCACCTTCACATAAGGGTCCTTAGATGGAAAATGTACAAAGGCCTTTTATTAAGGGTTTCAGATGTCCAAGAACCTATTGGGGATTTTATACTTCCTGTAAAAAGATAGAATCTATCCTTACTATAATACTGGCCACATGTTTCCTAACTCCTTACTGGCTCCCCTGCTCCATTAAAATGTGAGTTTCTATGAGTTCCTAGAATTCCTGTTACAAGAGCATTCTGGGAAGTGGTACTGCTCAGGAAACACTGAAAAAAAAAGTGGACATAGATTGACTCAGAAAGTCATCTGGGATTTAGAGATAATAACATGTCTTTCATAATGCTAAAGGAATGAAATTTGCTGCTTTTCTTCCCAACCTCTGCTTTTGAATGAAATGAGGGAAAGCCTCTCTCAATTAAATGTTAACATAATTCAAAAGAATCGGAAGCAATATTTAACCAAAATGAAAGAACTAAGAATCAGAAGAAGAAGGAGGAGGAGGAGGAGGAGGAGGAGGAGGAAAATAAAAAGGGACTTTTTTTCTGCTCATTATTCTTGATTTACTACATTGAAAATCCAATGACTTGGTTTAAATTTAGTGGCAGAATTCTTTACTTACGCATATCCACCTATGTACAAAACTTGATAAATGTTTATTGTAAAGGATAATTAGGACATTGTTCCTTTACTCCCAGGCAGTCAACAGTTTCATTTTCCCCTTTCATTACATTTGACTTCTTAAATCACTCTGAAAAGGAAATTTCATGCTTGTTCCCACATTTTCCACATTTCAGCAAACATTACTTCTGCTGGGTTTTTCTTTGTCCCACCCCCACTCCCTATGGCTACCTGACATACTCCTAAGCACAGGCATCAAGTCTGAATTTGAAGCTGGGTTCCAGCTTCAGACTGGAATTTTAGATCTATATATTCCAACTAGGTGCCGTGGAAGCTCAACTGGGAATTCCATTAGCATCTTTTTAGACTAAAATCTATGTGTGAAGAAAACAGTATGAAGTGAGTTCCCCCCCACCTCTGATACTCTAAAGCTTTGCCTGATGATATGGTTGACCACGATTATGGCATATGGAAAACACAAGCAAATCCTATACAGCCAATTGATTCTTTCTTCACATAGGAAATTTAAGTTACCATTACAACTCTTCCAGTTACTGTGGCTGCTCGATAACTCTAGAGCTTTAGAACTTACTAGCCTATTAGTAACCCTTATTATGTTCATAGATTCTGTAGGTCAGGAAATGGGAAGTCTGCATCAGGGAAAGATGCTTCTGATCCACTGTAACTACAACATCTCACTTGGTCCACTCAAACTGCTGGGATGTAGATAAGCCCTGTGGCTTCTTTTGCTTGCTCTCTCTCTTTCTTGATGTAGACTCTCCAAGTGATCTCTCCAGTATGGTAGCAAGTAGAAGTCCAATATCATACAGCCAAACTTCATGTCCTGCATGTAAGCATAGATCCTATCTCTCTCTCTTTTTTTTTTTTTTTTTTTTTAGGGACAAAGACCAAACTTAGGGCCTTGCATGTAGTAGGCAAGCTCCCTGCCACTGAGCTAAATCCCCAACCCTAGATCCTATCTCTTAATGGAAAAATGGGATATGTATTGGTTTAAACACTTTTTTTGAAAAACACAATCTGCCACAGGGAGTAACATTATTCTTTGATTTTTTATGGGCCAGATCTTGTCCTAAACAGAAGTCTCCTATGTCCATCTACCAACACTTTCTCCTCAGTGGGTGAGAATTGACCCAGGTGTTAGCTCTCTCATGTTTTCCATCTGCCTTACAAGGGAGCAGATCACATTTTTATTGCACATTCACTTGTCTACAGATTCTCAGGAAAGAGTTAGCACTTATAGGAACGTCAGCAGGTGATTTTGTATATACTGAGAGGATGTTGGCAAAGAACCAGCCATGTCTGAGTTAAATGGAAAAGACTTAGCTCAGGTCTGGAAGACTTCAAGAGGATGCTTTGTTTATTTATTTTTTTCCCCCAAATTTCTTTGTCTGTGTTTGGCCGACAGGAGAAACAACAAAAACTGTTAAAAAAAGAAAATACGTCTTAATTCTGTTTCTGGGTGAACAAAGTTTCAGAGATGAGTGAGTCTGTGATCCAGGGTGCTGGAGCTGGGAATAAAAGTGATTGAGTTGACCTCAAAAATTGGAATTAAAAAATATCTAGAATACTGGGCTTAGCGGAAAAGGCACTGTAAATGAAGGTGATAACAAACTGAATTTATCTGGTGTGTAACTAGATAAATCACATTAAAGCAGACCAATTCTGAAGGGAAAAGGCAAACAAGACACTGACCTAGGGATTGCCCCAAAGTCATGGGGGCGCAGCAGGAAGACATCTGTTATTTTTTAACAGTGTCCTGAAAAATAGACATAGTTTTATTTTCTATCTATGTCTTCTTAAAGATCGCCAAACCATTTAGAACAGTGGTAGCTTTTTAACTTGTCCTTAGTTAGTTAACGTCAAAAGTTAGAATTACATTAAGTTTTGTAGGCAAGGATATCTTATTGGAGGTGCTATGAACTCTTGTTGCATTATAAGATGAATCATTTAATGCTCTAGAAGGGAAATATCTGATCTTTCTGTTTCCCATATTTTTATCATATGATATTACTTATAATCTGAGAATTACCAGGACACCCTCCCTTGTAGTCTAAGTGAACTCCCTATGGGAGTTCATGCTTCTTGAATGTAAAATTTGGGAGAATCAGCATTTATGCTATGGTGAATTTTCATGTTGAGATTTCTATTTACCACATGTTTTTTCATAAGGAAGGAATATTGATTATAGTCACATGCTTGTATCATTTCTTGAGGGGGATCTTTTCCTTCTACCTCTTTTTCTAAAATATTTTTTATTTGTTCTTATTAGTTATACATGATAGTAGAAGGTATTTTGACATATATTATACATATATGGAGTAGAACGTCTCATTCTTCTGGCTGTACATGAAGTAGAATTACAGTGGTCATACAGTCGTACATGCACATAGAATGGTAATGTCTGATTTATTCTACTATCTTTCCTATACCCATTCCCCCTCCCTTTCCTTCACTCCCCTTTGTCAAACCAAAGTACTTCTATTTTTCCCTACCATCCCCCCTTATATTGAGTTAGCATCTGCATATCAGAGAAAACATTTGGCCTTTGGTTTTTTGAGATTGGCTTAGATAATTTAGCATGATAGTATCTAGTTCCATCTATTTACCAGCAAATGCCATAATTTCTTTCTTCCTTATGGCTGAGTAATATTCTGTTGTGTATATATATACCACATTTTCTTTATCCATTCATTTATTGAAGGACACCTAGGTTGGTTCCATAGTTCAGTTATTGTGAATTGAGTAAACATTGATGTGACTGCATCACTGTAGTATCCTGATTTTAAATCCTTTGGGTATAAGCTGAGGAATGGGATAACTGGGTCAAATGGTGGTTCCATTCCAAGTTTTCTGAGAATTTCTATACCTCTTTCCACAGTATGCCAATTTGCAGTCCCTCCAGCAATGGATGGGTATATCTTTTTCCTCACATCTTGCCAACATTTATTGTTGCTTGTATTCTCAATAATTTCCATTTTGACTGGAGTGAGATGAAATCTCAGTGTAGTTTTAATTTGAATTTTTCTAATTGCTAAAGATGTTGAACATTTTTTTATATATTTGTTGACCAATCATATTTCTTCTGTGAAGTGTCTACCTCTTAATGATATGTTCTAATAAGCAACTTTCTAGAATGGAAAAATCAGGAATTATCCTAATTTAAACATGATGAATTATAATTATGATTTTAAGAATAGGTTCTCCTATTAACTGAAGATATGCATACCACCATTTCTGTAACTTTTGTGAGAACTTTTATTTTAGTTTCCTATTTAATATAATAACATATTATAAAAATATTCCAGATCCTTTCATTATTTGCCATAAAACAATTTCAATATTGAGGGAATTATCTGCTTATTTGGAGATTTGATAGCATTTCCTGTGAAATTTATGAAGTATAGAATTTATTTCAGAAGTAGATTTTTGACAAATAAATCACTCTTGTTTTCTTAAGGTTATTCATGCAGTGAACTTTGCTAGGTCTTCTTGAACTAGGAAGATTGGTCACATGGGTCATAGGGGCTGGATATCTAGGAAGAATACAACTTTTATTCAAATCAGATGTTAAACAAAGGCGAGGAGAAATTTCACAGAAATGAGATAGGCATTTGGGGATTCAGAAAAGAAGAGATACACTGAGTCTCAAAAGAAAAGCACCCAGGAGGCATTGGAATGCCGGAATATTCTAATCTTCCATTCCAAATCCATGAATCTTTGAAATTCAGAACAAGCTTTCCTGAAAAACTCAGCCCTTGTCCTTATCGCATGGCCTTGACTCATGTCCCTGCTGTAAAAAGTAACATAAGAACAAAGCACAAATGTTGGAAAAAATGGCATCAAATTCTATAACTCTGCTCTGGCTCTACCTCTAGTCTGGCACCTAGCAAATGTCCCTCTATGAATATTAGCACCTCTCACCAAGGGGTTTCTGTCTAGCCTTCTGGAGATGGCCTACAATCTCCCTTGAAAGTGCCTCTCCTTTATTAAATAAACCTTTGATGTTGAAATTATTTTCCATCGTGAAAGCCAAGGACTCTACTAGTTCCTAGTTGAGGTCCCCTCTCTGGGAACTCCTCAGACTTCTGGTGACAAAAGGACATGGTGAAAGTGGGTAAATGTTCCAGAAATAATTGGAGGGAGGTTGTGAGAAAACAAAACAAAACCAAGCCTTTTCCCTTAAGTTTTGAGCATAAATAATCAGACATTTCAGTGAATTAAAATGGAGACCAAAATGGAGAAGGACCATGGCGGTCCTTCTCCTCATGCCCTCCATTGCTGCCTCAAGCCCCTTTATATGTCATTTCTAACTACTGGCCAATGTATTGAAAAAGCAGGTCAGAATTTGTTTCATATATTTCTGGCAACATTGCCTGCTCTCTTGGGCAGATAAATAACAGCTAGTACTTTGCTTCATCATCTTATCTGGTACAATGTCAACTTCCACTCAAATTCTCCATTCATTTGTTTTCCAAGACTTCTGAATCCTTAGAGGTCTCACAGGATGGTACAATTATTTCCAAAAAAGAACAAATAAATTTTATAAGTCAGGATATTCTAATGTGTCTGTGGATTGCAATGAGTAAACCAACGAGATCACTCTTTTATTGTTATTATTAATGTACCTTGTTATAAATGTTAATATATATGAAATGTTATATTTCTGAAAATGGAAGCATATCACACAGAGAGTAATAGATGTTTTCCTCACTTATGAGTATATTTTGTATTTCTACAGTAGCATATATAGATTTGTTTCACTTATTTTAAGGACTTCCTAGAGATCTAACTTATGGTTTAACAATGACTAAATTATCAAGTTGATTATTCTTTCCTTCTTGAAATACTCTCCAACCTTTTAATAACAATTCAGACTAATTCTCTTTAATCTGACTTTATGTGTTCAATTCTGGTACTCAGTGTTCTTTAAGATTCACTCAATCCTGGGACAGACACTTCCTCCTTTTCTCCCTATTCCCTCTTTTGGGTTGATATTCAGTACTTCAATGCCTTTAGATATCACTCCATTATAGTGACTCCCAGAACTTCATCTCCAGTGCTGACATCTCCATTGAGCTCCAGACTCTACATAAATATCTCTTAGTTTCCACAGACAAAAAGATTTCTTCATTTCTGTGGAAAATTCACAGAGGAAAGTTTGAAACTTGTACTCTGAAGGTTCAAAGTTGGAGTCTGCTGAAATAAACCAATGGTAGTGGAACAGGGTGTACATGTGCAAGGAGCCAAAAAAAATTTGAAGACTAAAGTATGGGCTAGATGGTTGGAGTTTAAATATACTCTACATGGTAGAATGGAAAATGGGAGAGATTGTATCCATTCTGAGGGAGGAGGGGACGATTTTCCTGGGAAGTGAATGGCTGAAGAACAAAAGAGGGATTGAGACAAATATCCCCTGGATTCTGGAGAAGGTGGCAACAAGCTATAGGCAAGTGAGTGGTGAAACTGAACTATGAACAAAGGTTGTTTTATTATGCAGATAAAGTCTCTCAAGTTGAAGTCCTCAGAGAAATAGATGATAAATTTGATATAATTATATGAAAACCTTTTTTTTTGTCTATGAGTTAATTTTACCTAGTTAATTAAATTTTAGGGATGGAATGCAAGACAGTTGCATTTCTTTCAGGATGAACTTTCTTTAGCTGTCAGATAATGGAATTTCAGAGAGAAAGTCCTTTCCTGAACTTATTGGGGTGGGGGGAATGACATGGATAAGGGAACATTAGAAAGACCTTGATTCTAAGACAGCTTCTATGGTCTTTAGTTTTCTTTAATTCAAACTTCTCAGCATGTCTAAGCATCATACTTTGGGGTATCTTATTCTGAGCTACAACATCCTCAATGACACTATCTTGTTCCTCTGCTTCCTCATGACCACATATGACACTATTTTTACTATTACTCAAATCAAACTTAAGGCTCTCATTTCAATTATTGTCATTGTCCCACATTCCATGTCTAAATCATATGTAAACTCTTTCTCAAAATATATTCCATGTCTTTCTCTCTCTCCTGTGTTCTCCATAGTTCAATCCCCAGTCACCTCTCACCTATAGTAGAACTATAGACATTTTTCTGCCCTTCTTCCTCTCTATGCACAACCCAATAAATAAAACACACCTAAAGAGATATTTTGAAATGTAAACCAGATTACAAATTTCTTTAGTTTCACAATCCCTGTGTCTTTTCATTATGTCTAGAATAAAATCCAAAATCCTGTATTTAAATAGTCCCAAGTCAGTCTTTATTTATCATCTCAATGCTGTCTCATGCAACTTTCTACCAATGCTGTGAACTGACTTGTCTGACTGCAGTTCCTTTTTTTTTTTTTCCACTGAGGGCTAAAAATCCCATTTCCTGGACTTCCAGATTTGTTTCTGGATAAACATTATGACTGCCAATCAGATGCATTTGGATAGAAGTGAGACCGTGAGCATCTTTCTGTCCATTTGGCTTTTTTCCTCTGTTAAGAAAATTTGAAGACCCAAAGGATTCTCACGGCAATGTTCAAGTGTCCATTCTCCTGATTCCTGAGGGTTAGAGGCAGGTGTGATGGATACAGTGGCCCAGTTCTCTTTCCAGTGTCTGATTTCCAGCTTTGTGAGTGTAGAACATCAGCAGCAGAGTAATTTACCCTGACTAACTGCCTAAGAGCTTTGGCACCCTGTGCTGGGGCTCAGCAAATGCAATGGCAATCAAAACTCATAGCTCCTCTTTCTTATACTCAAACAGAAAGCTTACCAAAGTTTGTACAAACCATTCTGCATTACGGTGTGTTCTAATCTGCAACACACTTCCTTTAAACTTAGAGGAGCCTCTTTTGTAGTATCTTTCAGCTTTCAACTGGATTATCTTAAAATAGTTTCCCCTGTATAACCAATCAAAAAGATTCCTGTTAGCATACAAAGGCTCAGTTGGCTCAATGCACAACAGAAGACAGTTACTCAAAAGGCAAGGTGTTCACAAACAAATAACTTTTTTTTTTTTTTTTTTTTTTTTTTACAATAAGCTAGTTTGGATGAGTTTGACCATACTGTATTCCCAATGATCATCTAAACTAACAACCACAAGTGAAGAACTTCTATAGGAAATGCTAGGAAGTGTATTTTAGCTACAGACAGGAGGGCTGGTAGGAGAGAATAATTATTAATTCTGCAGTGGCCCATTTCATTGATGTACATTCTGATGTTCTGGATTCTGTCAACTAAAGAAAGATTACTATGAGGAAGTATTATAGCCATTTTCTCTTGTTCTGTTTCCCTGGAATAGCTGACTCTACTAGTTAATATCTTACTATGGCTTTTCTATAGAATTTAGAATGTGGGACAAAGGTAAAGAATACTGAAAACAAGTTTGCAAAGGACAATTTGGAAAGGATGAATTAAGCCCCTAGGTGATGTCAGTCCCATCAATATATGGTTTTTACATCTCCCTAGGTTCTTGTCTTCACAGTGTTTATCAAAAATATTACAAAATACTTAGACTGGACACTTTAAAGACAGTAGAAGAAATGTATTTCTCATAGTTTTTGAGGCCAGGAAGTCAAAGATCATGCACCAACTATGGACACTCTGGGCCTGCTTACCCTTGGAGGGCTTATCTTTATTTTTCTTGTAATGCAGACTTTAAAAAAAAAAATTAAATTGAGGGCTGGGGCTGGGGCTCAGCAGTAGCGCACTTGCCTGGCATGTATGACACATTGGGTTCGATTCTCAGCACCACATATAAATAAATAAATAAACAAACAAATAAATAAATAAACAAAGGTCTATCAACAACTTAAAAATATTTAACAAAAATTAAGTTAAATAAATTTTGAACTGTTACATAAAAACAGTTCTTATTCTTCACGGTGGTTTTCAGTAGGACTTTCTGTCTGAGACAGACTTATTTTTTGATTGTAAGAATTTCACATTTCTGGCAATTTTGCAGGAGGGTATAACTGTGTGTTTTGGAGGGTCAATATTTTTAATTTCCTATGATAAAACCAGCCATTGTAGCATAAGCCTCAAATCAACTTTAACTATATATATATATATATATATATATATATTTTCATTTTCTCTGATTTTCTCTCTCTTATTGTTCTCCTTTCACCTTTATTGTGTATATATGACTATTTGGCTACATGATTTAGAGAAAAATTTGGCTCTGGGTAGTATCGAATCAAAATTAATGTGGCACAAATAATATAAAACTATTTGAAGTCCAGGGCCAGGAAGCATGTATACTCCTTGAAGTCCTTGGGCAATCAGACACTTCTCAGTTCATTTATGTTTTGAACTTCTTGCTATATTAGCATATATAGATTTGTTCCAGCTATTTAAAGGACTGCATAGGAACTTACTATATGGTTATACAATGACTAATTTAGCAGGTTATTCCTTCCTTTTAAAAACTCTTTCTCTCTCTGCATATATATCCTTTGAGTGATCTTTGAATCATGGACCATGTTGTGGACAGTTATCAAAGTTCCAGAAACTAAAATGATCTAGGGGTGATTGAGGTCCAATATAAGTACCCCCTCCAAAGGAACACTTTAAAGGCTGCTGAAGGACAATTTTGCTTTAGGTGGTATGAGACAGAATGTAGCAAGAGGTCAGCATTTAATAAGGATAGAACTTATCTATTCTTACAAGCCATTTTTTTGACACAAATGTAGAAAAGAAAAACAATTAATTTTGTCAGAAAAAATTATTTTACTTTTCTCCTCTCTCCTTGTCTTTTCTTTCTTTTCATTATTCCTTTTTCTTTCTACCCATTTCTTCTAGGTTTTCTGATTTATAACCCCCGCCCCCCCCAACTACCATCAAGAGCCCACCACCACTAAGAGCTCCTCCAAAACACACGGTTATACCCTTCTGCAAACAATTTTTCAATAATACTGGGAAATCACATAAACTTAGCCTCAGTTACTTCACTTATATTTTGGAAGCATTTCACCTTATTTACTGGAGAAATGTAGTTTTGAAAATTTATTTAGGCACACTTGTCAAATGTAAGAGCAGTCAATATGAGTGAAATAGCCAGAATTAACTACTCTGATGATAAACTCATTTTTAATTTCAGTTCACATATCAACTATGTGCTTCCCAAGATGACTCCTGAAAACAATTAGTAAGATATACTAATTAAAATAAATTAATAGCTTCTTTTGAAGAAAGCATGACAGATTATAATCCAATTCACTATTGTAACAAACTGGAATTATAATTTTCATATGACTTGCTTAATTTTTATTTTATCGATAGTGTATTGATATGGCTATAATTTATACTGTTGTATTTATTTCAGAAATTTAGGTAAAAGATAGATAGTTGGGATTTCCCCCTAAATTTATAGATAAATTTAAAAATGATTTTGAAGAATAAGTTTTACATTATTTTTCTATACTACTGGGAAATAACATAAACTCAGCCTCAGTTACTTCACTAAGTTTTGGAAACATTTCACCTTAAGTACTTTTAATCAGCTTATCTTTTATATTTCTTCCACTAATAAAACTTTGGTTTCTATGAATTATGAATTCCATTTCTGTATAATTTTCTGTAAATACTTTGCTAATGTTAACATAAAAGACTGCACAATTTATTGTAACTCAGATTTTCAATTTTCTCAACTAAATGATGCAAAAAAGTGGAATGTTTACTAATATTTTCATTTTACTTTTAACTGTGCTAAATATTCACCTGTAGCATACTAATTAGAAAACATTTCAGGAACTATTACGACCCATTCTAAAAATAATTACTACTATTCCGGTTTCTTGCTTATTCATTTTACAAAGCATTTGAAGGTATTTAATGACTTGAAATTATATTCTACAAAAATTTGTGCTTCTCAGAAACTCAGTTTTAAATAAAATAGGTGTTTTGGTTTATCATTTAGCTAACAATTTGCTCACCATCTAGATGGGGATCTGATTTGTACCTGCTTCATTAGAAAGAGGAGAAATATATCTGTATCATCTTAATTTTCCTGGTATGTGTGAACATCTCCCAAGTGTGGAATGATTGGACTGTTACTTGCTCAGGGGACAAAGAGATTCTTCTAGGGATTCTTTAATATCTTCCTTTTATCAGAATCTGGACATCTTCATTATTGGGGACGTCTGGGGAAAATTATGGAGAGGTCCAGTTGCCTGGATATGACTTCCTTACTTGGTCTCTTTTCTTAGGATTTTAGACTGATTCTATCTTTTTCACTAAGCTAATTTAGCTTATGTTAGAGTGAGCAGGTACAAATTATGATCAATGAATAAGTCAATGAGTGTTTCTTTAACACTAAGAAGTATGACTCACCTTTGTATTTTTCAATGTTAAAGAACACACAATTAAAAATTATAAAAATTGTATATTTATGAATTAAAATGTAAAATTAATTTAAGATGTTAATGAAACTAATTAAAATGAACTATTATTATACATCAGAAAGAGTCATATAAGTCATTTAGATGTTGCTAGAGTTTTGACCTGAAATTTCCCCCAAAGGATCATGTATACTAAAGCCATCTTTCCCAGAAGTTAAATCACTGTGGGTGTTTCTTTGAAGGGGATACAAGTTTACTGGTCTCTTCCTCTCTCTCTTTTTATCCCAGCCACCATGAGGTGAACAGATTTCCTCTGTCATGTGTTTTGGCCCTGATATACTGCCTTGTCACAGGCCCAGAATCCATAGGGACAACACACCTTAGACTGAAACCTGTGTAATGTGAAACTGAAAACACGATTTACTTTTAAGTTGTGGGTCTCAGGTATTTTGTCACAGCAATGGAAAGCTGACTAACTCAAATATGACTTCTGATTTTAACTAATCAAATTTGACATGTAATCTTTTTAATACAACCTTCATCAGAATGCTGAAATAAAAAATAGTGGAAATATAAAATTGACTATGTGGGAAATCTTTTTCTACTCACCTCATCTTCAGTACAGAGTTCATTGGCAAGTTACAGTTTTCTGGTTCCTAAGCAACATTATTTTATTTGTGAAGTCTTCAGAATTATAATGTCAAATTTTTAACAAGGTGTAAATTTTTGTTAAACTTAGGAATAAGCTAATAAACTGTGTATTACTCAAAGGTAACACAGCACTGAAAAGTGACCAGTGATCCCACCAAGACTTATGGACGGCCTTCACGATTCTCTAGATTTGCTTTTTCAAACAGTTGTTTACATTGTAATTCCTTTTATTTTGACACACAAAATACTATCATTCAAACATTTGTCTCAAACACCTAAAGGTTGAACACTGCTATTCTACAAACGTGAAATCTATTTGAAGAGAAGAGACAGTAAATCTTTAAACAACAATGGAAGACATTTGTTTGAAGTTCCAAAGTGAGAGGTGCCAATTCCACTTGGAAACTTAGGAAAAAACAGAGCAAAGAGTTGGTCTTTGTTTGTTCCTCAAAATACCATAGTGTAGTGATATTAGAAAATGTCTTTTAGAAATAAATTTGAAAATCATTTTTGTTGGTACCAAGGAAGGGAAATAGTTTTTATAAAGAATGATCTGTGCAAAGACTTGGTTTTAAATATAGGAACCACACTGGTTGGCAACATATATGATTTTATATGAACAAGAATTAAAGCACAGAGGGCCAGAAGCCACATAGAAAAATATGAAGAAGACCTAAATAGACTCTCTCTCTCGCAATCTCTCTCTCTCTCTCTCTCTCTCTCTCTCTCTCTTTCTCTCTCTCTCTCTCTCTCTCTCTCTCTATATATATATATATATATATATATATAACCTCTCTCTCTCTCTCTCTCTCTATATATATATATATATATAATCATATAGATATGTGTATTATCATGTATTAGTATATACATGTATGAACTATACTTTATATGTATAATATGTGTATGATTATGTATTATCAGCTCTTAAACATATGAACAGATGTTCACATTCAGTCATAATTATGGAATGATTTATATTGAGAAACATAGCAATGAAAATCCATTTTTCTCCAATCAGATTGATGAAAACCAGAAATTATTTTTAAAATTTATTGATTCAATTTTATCCAGGATTTAGTATTTTTAAAAATTTCTCATTTTTGTCTTAATAAATATAAAATAGTAGCTTATTTTCATTTTTATTATCATTTTTCTAATTACTTTTGAATTTGAAACTCATGAAAGAAATTTTTATTTGCCATGTTTTGTGCTTTCTTCTCAATTTGTAAGCACTTATTATCCATTAGAACACTAATTCTTTATAGACTATATCTATTCACAGTCTCCCGCATTCTAGCTTATATTTTTCACACTATTTCAAATGTTGAGTCTTAATATTAATTCCTAGCTTTAAAACATTCAGACTTGTCAATATTTTAAAGTTAATGCTTTTTGCATGTGGGCTAAGACATATTTCCAATATTAAATTAAAAAGTATCATATATTTGCATGTTTTAATATTTTCCTTTGAAGTAGAGTGGCTGAGTAAAATGCAAACCTAGTCATGTCTGATTTTAGTGTAGCTGGATAGAACACAAGACATCAGGCTATATTTGATTTCAGACAAAAAACAAATAGTTCATTATAAGTAAGACCAAAACGTTGTTTGAGGAATGCCTATTCTAAAAACGTTATCTGAAATACAAATTTCTTAGAGAATACTCTATTTTTACAAATCAAAACTGTGAACCTTACATTTAGATTCTTAATTCTATTAAGAATTAAGATTGCTATACTGTTTTTTTTCTGCCTTTGTATACTATTTTCTTCCTGTTTTATTTGTCATCAGCTCCTCTTTTCCCACTTGTCTGACAAGCTAAATATAAAGTAAATATTAATTCCCTATTGCATTTTAATTTAACCATAGAGAGGTAGGATATTTAAGCTGAGAGAAAGAGATAACCACTTTTAACATTTGTCTCCATATTTTTGTCTAAATATTGATCCAGTTCTATTAAGACTGCATCTAGAGTGGCAGCACTGAAGAAATATAGGGGAGTGAAACGACATTCATTTTATGAACATGATTTGGAAATGAAACAAATCCTTTCTCTTCACATTTTATAGTTCCAAATTGAATCCCTTGGCCACAACTAAGTGGGAAGAAGTCATGGTACAAGTAGCTGCACAGCCATTTCTTATTCAACTCTATCATGGGGGAAATGGCTTTTGGAGAAGGGTAATAGTCTCAGTCACAGTATTCTTGTTTTTTTTTTTTTTTTTCTTGTATGGTACTGGGGATTGAATCCAGTGGCACTCAACCACTGAACTTCATCTCCAGCCCTTTTAACTTTTTATGTTGAGACAGAGTCTTTCTAAATTGCTTACGGCCCCACTAAGTTGTTGAGACTGGTCTTGAACTTGAGACCTTCTGCCTCAGCATCCGAAGTAGCTGGGATTATGGGTTAGTTCCCCAGTGCCCAGCTTCAGTCACTGTATTCTTTACCTATAAGCCCATATTTCACTTTCAAATCAATTAGTCAGTATTCAGGAAACATATTCTTACATCACCACGGCATTCACACCCTTTAACTTTTAGACTAGTGGTCATTTCCCAAACATTTTACATCCCCAAATTCCAAAGCTTCATCTATATTCTGGTTCTTTAAATCAGACAATCATGATTCTCCTTAAAACTCCCTAAAACTTCTTACATTTTTTATTTATAATGTTTCCAGATCAGACACCCTCTAATACCAGCTGATAATTACATTTCTAAACACTTTCATTTTATCTCTTGCTGAGCTCTATCCATCTATCTTAACAATGTAAATTATTCGCAAATCGAGTATACCATAATCTCATTATATAAAAGTGTCCTTTTTATTGAATCAACGAAAAACTTAGATGTCTATAAAAGCTCTCTCATAGGATTTCAAACAACCCAGGGGTAACCTACTTAACTGTATTCATTCTACTGCCAAAATCACTCCCTCTAATAAAGGGTTTTCATTCTTTTACTGAATTTATCAATTGATAGGGGCTCAAAGAGCACACTGGAGTGATTTTTCCAACACCTAAATCAGAGGATTACATACAAAAATGAATATATTTGAAACAAGTCAACATTCATTTATGTTTCTTAGTATTTAACACTGTACTAGTTGCTGTGAGAGATATGAAGATGACATTTACACAATGCCAAATACCTAAATTGCTAGTGAGCAACAGATAGGTCTCAAAAGGATATATTAAGAGAGATGATAGTTACACTGTGGAGGAAGAGGTGATTTCTGCCTGGAGCTATCACTAAGATATCACAGGGAAAATGTGATTTGAGGAAGGACCAGAATTGATGTACAGAATGTGATATGATTAAATGCTTATAACCATTCAAATCAATTTCATAAAGTCCCTTTCTTTTCTTAGTCATTCAGTGAACAAGTAATTCCTAGTTATACACATGAGTTGCCAAAATCTTCACCTACTAACTATCATATCATGGGATTAATTTCACTTTGGCAATGAAAATCGTATTTTATAGAGCTTTTTGGTATTTATACAAAGTATAATTAAATCAATGTAAAAATATTTAAGAAAATCAAATAAATACTTATTATTATCTTATTTGAGTAATCTTATATAATTAATTTTTGACAATATAATGATATTAAAGTGCCTATTTCAGGAGAATACATTGAGGATCCAAATGAAAAAGCAGTGAATTCCTATTTGTATCAGTACATTTTCACAGCTGGTCTCCTTATGAAATGCTCAGAAATATGTTCATTTCACTTATCTGTAAAAAGATCAGGGAATTTATTAAGCCATCTTATTTTACTAACCAGGTAATATAAAAGCAGTGACTAGAGGGGAGGCTATAGGCCAAAACAGTAGAAAGAAAGCCTTTAAAATACACAGACAAATTTCAAAAAGCATCAAAACATAGAGGAGAGCAAAAAAATTAATGAAGGCATCTTTCATTAATAATCATATTCTCCATTTTTTTTAAAGAGAGAGTGGAAGAGAGAGAGTGGGAGAGAGAGAGAGAATTTTTTAATATTTATTTTTTAGTTCTCGGCGGACACAACATCTTTGTTTGTATGTGGTGCTGAGGATCAAACCCGGGCCGCACGCATGCCAGGCGAGCGCGCTGCCGCTTGAGCCACATCCCCAGCCCATATTCTACATTTTTATTATTATTTTTTTCTTTTAGAATCATCGTCTAAATCAGAGTTAGTAAACCACTACCTACTTACTGCAAGACAGAAGAGGGATAGGGAAAATGTGGGAGAAGGATATTGGGCAAATTATATTGCTATTTTGTGTGCAGGCATGGATATGTAACAATGAATCTGTCATTATGTACAACAGTAATGTACCCTTTACAAATACAGAAAAAATAAATAAGCTTTTTTTTTTTTTTTTTCTGTAACAAAGTAATCTTCTTGCACCTACATGTCTTCAATAGCTGCTTTCATGACATAATGAAGGGGTTGAATAGTTTTGACTGCTGATGAGGCTATGAATCCTAAAAGGTTTACCATCTGGCTCTTTACAGAAAATGATTGCTGACCCAGGCCTATTTTGTTCTTATGTGTTGCTTACCATTTTTTTAACCTAATCTTATCATATAGGTGTCTTCTTAGGTTTTTATGTAGGTGTATCCTACTCATTTAAACTATTTCAGAGTACATTCAGAATGGATACATGTTAGTCTGTTTTATTACTTGTGGAGACTTAGATATTTTTCCACTTTTAAAGTATATTAAAGTCACATTTACTAAACACATATTAATAGTTGCCAGCTTATGGCATATATCTTTTAGAATGTTACAAGAAAGCAACAGCTTTTTATAAAATATTCACAGATACGTCTCATGAATATTACAGTTAATTACAAAATAAAAAACAGCATGAAATCATGAGAAACATTCAAATGAGTAAAAATAATATTATAGAAATGACTGTTAATGGAGCTAAAATAAAGTTAAAAAAGGAGTCTTAAATTGTGAAGGGTATTACACCATAGAGTATATCAAAGTTAATGATTTACTATTCATCTTCTCAACAAAAGTCCCCCTGTCTTTTTATACTCATGAATGGAGATTCTAGACTACTATCCAGCTAGGGATTGCCTCATAATACTGCCATTCTAGTAATTATGGAAAGAAATGCAGATACATCACCTAGAGATACAACAAATATATGACCATGATTTCAGAAGCCTTATTTTAAAGGCTTGCATTTTGAGGGATGGTGGGATTAAAAGCTAGAAAGCCATGTGTTCTGATGATGACCTGGAGTAATAATCCCATCCCTAAATTGACTTTTTGTAGGATGGAGCAATTAAGCCTCTACCTTTTTTAAGCCTCAATAATAGAACTTTCCGTTGTCTGAATCATATGAATCCTGACAAGCCACTTATAAGTTCCAGCATGCAACAGTAAGTTCCATTTAGTCCAGAATTAACTTTCTATTTCAGGCTGTTGTTTGTTTTTCTAATGACTCCAATAATCTTGAGCACAGGAAGTTTTTATAAAGTAGGCATTTAATGTATATTTACATTTTGAAATGCAATACATTCTACTACATCTAAAATTCTAAACAAAAATTATCTTCTCAGATCAAGCCTTACATAGCCAACATATTTTGTCATTCAGATGTCTGACATAAATTTCAAATTAACATGTCTAGAACTGAACACTTAATCATACCTGTCAAATCTCTCTCCTCCTTCAGTCTTCAGTATCTCCATCCATACTGTTACTTGGAAACTTAAGTCACTTCCTCTACACACTGATTCCATATGCCACCTAGACCTCTCAAGTCTCTTCCAAAATCTTGTCAACACTTCCGTTTTTCACACATGGATTATATCTTACTTCTGATGTCTACCTTTGCAATTTTTTGCCTAAATAAAACACTATACATTCACTTTTAACTGCCTTCCAATAGGTTCTGGAATTTTTAAAAATACAAACTGCGTCAATTCATGATTCAAAAATACAAATATGGATCTATTTATGTTTTTTAAAAATCACAGACCTCTTGGAAGGCTTACTTTCCTATGTTCATATATGAACACACCACAGTGAATCTCCACATCATGTACAACCACAAGAATGGAATCTTACTTAAAATATATGTTCCATGTGTACATACTATGTTAAAATATACTCCACTATCATGTATATCTAAAAGGAACAAGTAAAACAAAAATAATTATTCAAAACATATAAATTGAATGTTATTTTCCTACTTAAGTACTTCCAAAGGCTTTCTATCACACTAAAGAAAATGTGGTCTAAAAATATCTTATCAGATCAGCTCATGTCAACCTCTCCAGTCTCATCTCTTGTGAATTTCTTACTTATTTGTTATGTTCAAGGAATCATGCTATGTTCAATTCCTAAACCATTCCAAGTGTGTTTTTTTTTTCCTACTCATGAGACTTTGTACATGTTTCCACCTTTGTTGACTGTTTCCCTAGATAACTATTACCTTTACTTTAGGTCTCAATTTTAACCTAATGCCCTTCCTCCACAGTCCCTCACTGATAATCTTATTTCCTCCTTATTTCTCACTACATACACATCTAATCCCTTTGACCCTTAGCGTCACTACATTTTTCTCAGTAGTACTTTATTACTAGGGCTGAGGCCATCTTTATTTGCTTCACACTTGTATACACATAGTGGAAGCTCCATAAAAAGTTGTAAATGATAGATGAGTGCATGCCAGAGTGATTTTTCTGAAATTGCATTGCCAATGGCTGCATTAAAGCATTTGGATCTGGGAGGCCACAGTGAACAACATTAATATACTATTCCTATCTATGGATATATATTGATACCTTAGTATCTTGGTCCTTAAAATTAAGTGAAAACGTGAGGTTTAATAGTTATTTCTGTTTGCTTCCATTTTTTTTCTTACAAATATTCATCTAAGAGACACTATTGAAGGGTCATATGTTATAGTTTGGAAATATCCCCTGGTTACTGTGTATACTGCATACTATAATAGTTTGCTATCAAAGTCACGGAAAATGGTAACCATGGGAAATGAGGCTAGGCACATATTGAATAATGGCGGAGACTTAGACCTGAAATTTGCTTGCAAAGTTACCCATGTTAAACATTCTAAGAGACACATTAAACAAAATCAAAGTCATGCAATCAGCATTAAAAACACTGTGCTCTCTGAATTTATGAATTTAGCAGAGATGATTAATTCAATAATACAAAAACTACAAAATGGGATTAAAAGAACACAGTCCAAAATAGGCGAATATCACGGCAAGCATCAATTTTGACCGAAAATGAATTTTATTACGTATTTATCCTAATTTCTGAATTAAAAAAAAACAAGAATCTTCTTTTGTTTAGCTTTCACACACATATTGAAACTATTACTCTGAGTTATGGTGTATCTTAAATTTATTGAATGTTATTGATGATATGAACCTTAATGTGATATAGGTAAAATGTTGGCTAAATTGACTCATTTATCCACTTCAGCATTTGGTGCTGTGTTATAAATCTTCATTGTTTCATTTTTTGTTGGTTTTTACTTTAATCAAACAAAATAGGTTTAATATTTTTTCCTCATATGGAATATTTTCCCATTTACTCACTTTAATTTTTGGAATAATAATTTCTAAATAAATTTTTTCGTACATTAGTAAAATATATTTATGTATACTGTGCTGTATATTCTGCCAAAAACTTAAGGTTGACTCATTTCAATAAATAATCCAAATTTCCCTTTATAGATAGAGAATATTGACTATTATGGCATTTCTGTAAAATACCTTAATGATAGAATAAATTACTCAGAACAAATGTGAACAGATTATGTAGATATGTAAGGTTAAAAAACTATTGGCTTCCATATTTCTAAATGGATTATTTGAACCATATCATGAAAAAGAATTTGTGCTTTATATTTTTATTAGAATTTTCATCTTGAACAGTTACTGTTAAAGGTTTTCATTTAATTTTGTATTTTCTAAGTTTGCAAAATTAATACAAGCTGGACACATGAAACTTAAAATAGAAAGATACACAACAGGGAACCGAGCATACTCTACAATTCACTTTCCTCTAATAAATACAACTTGTATAATTGTTTTATTATTGGATGTCTTTTCAATATTTATTCACTTTTTAATAGTTTATTCCGAACAATTTTGAACAAGAGAACTGCAAACCTTTAGCTGCCATAAGGAAATGGATGCCATTTTTTCAGTCTTGCATTTCCCAATTTGTGACATACACTGTTCTGACTTTCTGCTAAAACTTGTTGGAATTTGTTACAGCAGATTCTCACCATGAGTCTATTCTCCAGATATCTTTGTAAATACTTTAGCATTCAAACAGAACATTTCCTGGTCCTTGGAGTAATCTTTTGCAAAATTAGCCTGAAGTTACTGCTTCATCTGGGGATTTTTCACCAGTTTTATCAGAGACTGAATTACTTTTTAAATCTAAGTTGCTGGATTTCCCTAATTTGGCACTAATTACTGTAAGACAGCCCTATATTTATTCTATGCTATTTTGAGTGTTTTTATGGATATTCTGTTCCAAAGGACAATTTATCACAGCAGAAATGTTCAAGAACAAATAGCCCTTTATTAAATTTATAAATTAGATTGATAAATGTGAATGTTATGGTAATTTTTATTGCATATTGGCAAGCTTTTCCAAGTTCCTTCATGGATCTCCTTATAGCAATCTTCTTGGATTTAGTGCTTTGTATACAATATTTTAAATCATACATCAATTTTTTCAAAAAACAAATTACACTATACATAATTTTATGCAAACTTGAACAGTTGTATAACTTGTACATTTTCATTCTAGGCTCTGTACAATTATTGTCAGAACACATAGGACATTCTGTCTGGATATACCATACTTTTAAAAGCTAATTTCCTATTAACTAAGGTTTGTATAATTTTCCTTTCTTTCCTTGTAAGCACAATTTTGGAAATTTTTTCATTTGTTCTTTTAGTTATATATGACAGTAGGTTGTACTTTGACATATTATACATACATGGAGTATAACTTCCCATTCTTTTCGTTACACATAATGTAGAGTTATACTGGTCCTATATTCATATATGAACATAGGAAAGTAATGTCTGATTCATTCTACTATCATTTGCACTCCCATCCCACTTGCCTTCCCTTCATTCCCCATTGTCTAATCGAAAGTACTTTTATTCTTTACTCTTTCTCCTTATTGTGTGTTAGCATCTAACTATCAGAGAGAACATTTGGCTTTAATTTTCTGGGATTGGTTTATTTCACTTAACATGAGAGTCTCCAGTTCCAGTCACTTAACAGCAAATGGTGAATAATATTCCATTGTGTTTTTGTACCACATGTTCTTAATTCATTCATCTGTTGAAGATATCTAGGTTGGTTCCATAGCTTAGGTATCGTGAATTTGGCTGCTATAAATATGGATGTGGCCATGTCACTATTATATGCTGATTTTAGGTCCTTTGGGTATATACCATAGAGTGGGATAACAGGGTCAAAGGTTAGTTGCATTCCAAGTTTTCTGAGGAATCTCCATATTCATACTGCTTTCCAGAGTGGTCGCACCAATTTGCAGTCCCACTAGCAATGTATGAGTGTATCTTTCCCCCAAAAATCTTCAGCAACATTTATTGTTACTTGTGTTCTTCACAATTGCCATTGTGACTGGAGTGAGATGACATCTTAGTGTGGTTCTAATTTGCTAGAGATATTAAACATTTTTTCATTTTGTTGGCTGATCCTATTTCTTCTTCTGTGAATTGCCTGTTCAGTTCCTTTGCCCATTTATTGATTGGATTATTTGTGGGTTTTTTGGTGTTAACTTTTTTGAGTTCTTTATATATCCTAGAGATTAATGCTCTATCTGAGGTGCAGGTGGCAAAGATTTTCTCCTTTCATAGGCACTTTGTTTACATTTTTTATGGTTTCCTTTGCTGTGAAGAAGTTTCCCCAGAGAGAAACAGGGTCTGTGTCATTTGCTAACCAATGAGCTCATGAGTGATAAAACAACACAGAGCTGGAAAGGCCATGATAAGAATGTGGCCTTCCCGAAACTCGATTGGGACCTAGAAGAGAATAACACTCAAAATGATCATTCTGTCAAATTTGAAAAATGGAGAAGAAAACAAAACCCTTGCTAACACAAAAATTGGTATAAGCTCTCAAAGAAGTCTATTTTAATTTCAAGCTAACACACTCAAACTACTTTAAACGCTAACTCCAGGTCTTTTAATACATATTCAATTATATTTATTTATTTATATATACACACACATACACAGACGACATGTAGAATATTTAAAGGTGTTTCCCTTTGCTCAGTGTCTTTTTTTTTTTTTTTTTTTTTAATACCAGGGATTGAACTCAGGAACACTCCTCACTGAGCCACATGCCAGCCCTATATTGTATTTTCTTTAGAGACAAGGTCTCACTGAATTGCTAAGTAACTTGCCATTTCTGGGGCTGGTTTTGAACTTGCAGTTTTCCTATCTTAGCCTCCTGAGCTGCTGCAATTATAGGCATGTGCCACCGTACCTGGCTGGTCAGTGTCTTTACGATAGATTAGCCTATTAAGTAAAATTGCTAAATATTCATAAAACATTAGAAAAATAAATGTCAAACTAGAAAAGACATTAAGAATCACATCTGCCCAGTGCAGTGGTGCAGTCCTGTAATTCCAGTGGCTGGGGAGGCTGAGATAGGAAGATTGCGAGGTCAAAGCTAGCCTCAGCCAAAAGTGAGGCAGATGTTAAGCATCTCAGTGAGACAGTGTCTCTAAATAAAAAAAAATACAAAATAGGGCAGGTGATGTGGCTCAGTACTTGAATGCCCCTGAGTTCAATCTCTGGTAACCCACTTCCCCCAAAATCATCCTCTTTATGGGTGTTCAGGAATAGCAGGTATATCATTTAAGTGCACATATATGGCCCAGTCATAGATTCCAACTTAGTAGGTTTATAGTGAGTCCCATTATGTGCAGCTGGTTGACTTCCAAGTGTTATACTGATTGCACACTTCTTGTTAAGAAATTATGATCTCTTTGGCCATCCCCTTCCCATCCTTCTTGTAAATTAAACAGACGCCCTGAGATATAACTTTTCCCAGGTCACAAATTGGATGAGAGAAGCCTTAGTCAGGGTTCACATGATATCTTGCAGTTATCTTTCCTTTCTACTGATAGAGGTTTCCAAGGAAAGAAAAATAGCAGCACTCTAAATTTTTCTATTGTCTTCTTTTTTACTATTATTGTTGTATTTTTCCACAAACTGTGACATGTTTTTTTTTTTTTTAAATGTTTGGAGTTCTCAGGCCATCAAACTAACTGGGCAGGCACAATGGGTCTGTGGAAAAAGTGTTTTCTGGAGATGTTACTCCTGATTAAAACCTGAGGGACCATCAGGAGTTTTCCAATGAGATATGGGGTTATGCTAGCATTTGCCCCCTTTCCAACTAAGATGAAAATATAGAGCCAAGCAAGGTAACCTCATTGTTTCAGACAGAACATTTTATATCTATGTCTTCTGAGTATGTATGCAACCCATGGGGAAAAGAAAACATATTAAAATCCATAGTGGAGCTGGAATGAGTCCAATCTCATTAGATGTTGCCACTGTTGATAAATTTTCCTCATTTGTTAAAATTATTGAATATATAAATTATTACATAAACCCATTTTTAGCAGAATTAGGGTAAGATCTACTTAATTAATAATGATTATAATATATTTCAGACAAAGATTCTGTCATTTAAAAATATTTGTGAATTATTTCTTTTATTTTAAAATAGAAAATCACAAGAAATAATTACTTCTATCCATATGTTATTCAGATGTCTGAAGGTGAATATTGTGACTATAACTTTTGAAGAATCAGATATCTACAAGCCTTCTTGTAGAACCCCTGGAGGTAAGTAGAATGGAGAGAGGAGACGATTTAATTCATGGAGCTAAAATAACTACCTCAACATTTCCAAAGGAATCAGATTCTTTTTATAAAGTTAACAATACCTGGAAGGAGACACCAATTTGAAGTGGAAAAGTTGAAAGAAGATATTTATAAATCTTCATGTTCAGAGTTAAAATTCACCATGAATTCTTTAAAACATCTATCCGAAAATAGAAGGAACTATTAATTTCATTATTACAAAATTATTATTAAACATGGGGCAATCAATGATTTAAATCAAGCTGGGCTAATTGAGAGTGAATTATCATCATCCTCTGTGAGAATATTGCTCATAAATTACCTCCGAAGTCCAAAGGATTATTATGCATTTATTCTTATAAATTATGGCTCCATGGTAAACTGGATGAGATTTTAATATTTTAGCATTCATTAAGTTGAGAAGGCTTAGAGCCAGCATAGTGATCAGCAAGCCTGTTTTGTCCTCTAATGAGAATAATTCTGTTATAGTTAATTGCCATCATTATCATAAATTTATGTAAATTCAGATTAACCTATAGAATTAAAGTTAATATTTAAACTATGCATATTTTATTTTAGAATTAAGGGATATAAGTTTGGTTTCTGCTCAATAAACTAAACATAAGGAACTTTAACATGCAAATAATCATTTTATTTTGTACTTAGCACACAAACTATACAATTAAAAGCTAACTTACATAAGCTTATAAAAGCTTATCTGGACTGCTCTTTAGGCTGTTATGTTAGTTGCTAAGGAAGGCACACACATTAGGGGTAAACTCATACTTACAGGGGAGAAAGTAGAGGCCCCTTGAAAATACTGTTAGCATGTCTTCCAAGTTGATTTTAACTAGCTAGGATCACACAGTCATTCTGACTCATTCTTTTTGGTGACCTCGAATAAACTTAGCTGATTATAATAATCAACTGTCTGCCTTTAAGCATTTGTGTCCACCATTTTTCCTTTTCTAACGTATGATTTATGGTCTTATGCCGAATATGCTCAGGAATGTGCCCAGCTCTGCTTAGGTTTTCCCATAAGAATGTGTAAAAATTCCCCAATAAGATCCCTTTGCTTTCTTTGTTTAATATTAAGAGTGCTGCTTTACATATAATTCCAGTGTTTGACTTACTTGCTACAAATATTAACCCTCTCTCTGAATGAATATCTTCTGGTTGTGCTTGTTGGTTTTGCACTTGTCAAAAGAACTCAATATGTTTGGTTACAGTTGTGTATTCATTCACATTTTTATACTTGTAATCAGTAATTAGTTGGGAAAAAATACTGAAGTAGCTCCTGCAGAAGACCCCTTTTTTCAGAACCACATAGACTTCTTGAGAATGGAATATTTTTATTTTTCTTACTTAAGAAAATCGAGAATGAAGAATTATGTCTTCTACAAGTAAATCATTTATTTGACAAATAATTTTAATAACCTACTGTTTGGTAGATATTGCAAAACTAACAGATGAAGAAGGTTGATATTTGTTTCCTATCCTCAAAGGAATACTAATCTAGTGAGGATAGCTTTTAATTTATGTAACTGTCCATTATATTTTATAATTTTCTGTTATAATTTTTAGAGATAGAAATATATATTAAACTGAGATATAATAGGTGAGTAGTCACTATTTCTATGTGAAGAGAAATAGGATGATAAAGTATCCCGCAGTTTTTGAACACTGACATTTCAAAAATCTTATTGACCATTAATATACCAAGGGCACAGACAGAATGAAGAAAGATACCCCAGACTGTGAAGGCAGAGATGTCTGCAAGGGTGGAGACTTGTGAATCATATTAAGGATTTGGCAATGTATTCTAAGAACAGGAGAAAGAAATTGAAGAGTTTTAAGCACAGTGATACTAAGGTAAATTTTGCACTTTAAATAAATTCTTTTTAATAAAGTGTTGCCTATTACTTGGGAAGAACTATTTGGGAGTAAGAAGAATAAGAAGCAATTGAATTAGATCATATAAAAATGATGATGGCTTGGGCTATGTTATAGAGAGTGGAACTAAAGAACATATGGGAAGATTTGAAATTGAAGGACACTGTTAGCAGGGGTCCTGGAAATCCAGGGATTTCATGTGTCTCTCAGCTTCTGTTTTCTTGCAGGAGAAAATTTCAAGCAAAACAGGAAACAGTAAAAATATAATAAAGTTTATTAGAGTGGAAAAAAAGTAAAAATTCCATCAAGGGAGAGGGTGGGCTGTCTCAAAGGGAGAGTGATACTATACCCCTGTTTTCCTCCCAGTTTTACTGGGTACTGAGGGAAATTTCTAAAGAGTCACACCCAGGTACCACCTCTTAACTCTTAACTGATAGTGGGATTGTCAGTCAGCAGATTTCTAAATCCCTACTGCACATGGTCTTACCCACAGTACCCAAGCAAAACCCATGGTGGGAGGGAGAATTCTACTATTATAATAAGACTAAGAGGGCATGCCAAAGATCTAAAGTCAACTCTCAGTCACTTTTACACATACTGAATGGTTCTGATTGGAACTTAGTTTTACAGATTTTATGATAAGTGTCCTTTGCTTTAATTATCTTATCTTCCTGAGTCTTGGAATCTCTGCTCTGTGTGAAGTTCACAAAGGTCCCACTTGGGTACCTTATTGTTCTTAATGGCAGGAAGGGGTCTTTCCACCTGCATTACTCAGCCCTGAGAACAGCCCTGTAGGTAACAAGTTGTTTGCCAAGGATTGTAACATCCTATTGACTTAAGCCAGAGCAGGTCCAGCATAGTCTTAGGTAACATGTAGAAGGCCAGCGTGTAGCCCTGGCCTATAAAATTAACTCCTTACCTTCATGTTCCTCTTGCTCATGTCTATCTGCCAAATATCAATACAAACTTTTTTTTTCACTTTCAAATAAAGAATATTAGCGGGATGTGGTGGTGCACACTTGTAACCCCCTTGACTTGAGAGGCTGAAGTGGAGAGATCACAAGTTCAAGGTCAGCCTGGGCAACTGTGCCAGACCCTGTCTCAAAATAAATTATAAAGGGCTGGAAATATAGTTCAGTGGTAGAGCTGCCCTGGATTCAATCCCTAGTGTCTCAAAAAAAAAAAAAACAATTGAATGCATAAATAAAATGCAAATGATGTATTTATTATAGTCTATAATAATGTACAAATAAGTAAACAAAATAAGAAATATTTTGAGGTAAAGATAATTGAGAATCAAAGATTTGAGTACAACTATTTACCTTCCCTTGATTGCCTAAAAATAAAGTTTAAGTTTCCCTTTAATAAATCAATTTGATAGAAGAAATTTCCATTTGTAAAGATGTTGCTCAATGGAGAATAGGCCTACTCCAACAGAAAAATCTTATCAACTGAGAGACTCACTTACTAACAATATAACCCTTACTTTCCATATATCTCTTCCCTTCATAATTTACCTCCCCATTCCAAGTTAAAAACCCATTCTCTTTTGTTTAGTTTAAGAGAGTATATTATCCTTCATCATCTGGAAACTTTTTGAGAACTTTTTTAAAATCAATTCCTATGCATATATTTATGACTAAAAGTACTTTCACTTTTATTAACCTGACTTTGTCATTTTTGATTCATTAGTCCCAACCAGTGAACCCAGGAGGACAGATGGAGAAAAAAATATATACATGTATGCATACATATATATATGTACATATGATATATGTATATGTGTCTATGTTAAGTAAAAGTTCTGCTATTCTGTTATATATGCAGACATATACATAACAGAAAAAACAACCATGTGATTTAAGGTGGGGGATTCTAGTCAAGTTGGTAAATGTTGACCTGAAGTTCAACTAGGTGGGAATTCAGTTGATCACACCTATAAAAGGAAGCCCTAATAAAAAAATCTGGACAATAAATCATATGAGAGATTCCCAGAATTGTCTATGTTTTGCACATTGTCACACATCAATTCCAGGAGTGTAACATTGTTAGCTGGGAAGCAAGGGAGGCAGGATACAACTCATATAAAAATTGTTGCCACTTCAAATGGTCTACCTTTTATTTCATCTAATACTCCTTGGAGAACCATGTGAGGAACCAGCCAAGATCATCAAATCACTCTGACTCATTCTTTTAGATAACCTAGCTTAAACTTGGCTCATTAAAATACTGAACTGAGCATGTCCAGAAGTGTTTATGCCCACAACATTTCTTTATTCTTGTTTTTTTTTTTTTCCTTATTTAGTTTTGATTTTGAAACAGGGTCTTCCTAAGTTGCTGAGGTGGCCTCAAACTTACAATTCTCCAGCCTGGACCTCTTGAATCACTGGGATTATAGGAACATGCCACCATCTTTCTTTTTTAAAAACATTTTGTTTATAATCTTAAACAGAGCAGGTTCAGAAGTATATTTGCCATCTTTAATTTCTGAGCATGTAATTCCTGACCTTAAATTGAGCATGGTCAGAAACATGCCCATCACTACTTTTATTATCCTACATGAATATTTTGTAAGTTCCCCAATAAAATTTCCATGCTTCCTTTTTTCGGGAGAGCATTGCTTTTCAAATAACAGCAGTGATCACCCTACCTGCTTTTCAAACAAAGCCAGTGTTCTCCCTACCTGCTACAGGTAATAAATCTTTCTCCACTCTAAAATGTCCTAAAGACAAAGGAACTTTAGCCTGAATGCTATTTTAGTCACCCAGCCACCATTTCCTGCTGAATTTGCATTTCACCTTATATAAAAAATAAGGGTGGTTTCTTGTGGACTTTTCCCTCTAACCTCCTAATTAATAACCTTGAACCTTGGGCAGAATTGGTAGTTTGGATGGCTGTGCCTTCAATCCATGCAGTAGGCTAACTTGAGTAGGCTACTTGTGGTTCAGAAGGTTTAATTATATTAATGTAATTATTTTGTGATAATTTTCAACAAGTCAAACACTAAAGTGGGGAAAAGATAAGTGAAAAGGAAAAGTAATATCTTTTTAATACTAAGGGAAACCAACTGTAACATAGCATGCTTGATTTCAGAGCTCTATTGATATCTCAATATTACTTTATTTATTAGAAAAGTGAATGGGAGAGCAGTTATTTTTGTAAGAATAGGATCATTTTAGATATTTGCTTTAAGTGTATAATCTAAAATCTTAATGTATTAACTTGAATTTAAAGTAAAAAGTAAAAGAATAAAAAAAAGTAAAAGAATTGAGAGTTCTCAAAAATCAATGTAAAAATGCAAGTTATTTTATTTTCTCATTTAGTGAAAATGTTCACTAAATCTAGGAAAAATTATGAGAACAATTAAAGATTTTTATTTAAATTCATGTTTGAATCTGGTATTGATTTTAGAGGACTAAAAAGAACTTCTTTCTCCCCCTTTTCAAAGGGGTTGAAGTCTTCAAGCCTAATGAAATAAACTAATAATAAAAAAATAAACAGGAGAAAAAAAGTAAAAATTCATTAATGCACACATGTGGGGTAAATATATACAAAATATGAACTCAAAAAGGGACAGAATAGAGGGAAATGTGAGGCTATAGGCACTCGTAGAAAATTTTTCTTCCCAGTGTTAGGGATTGCCACAGTCTGGCTGGGCACAATTCAGGAGCCACTTGTCAAAATAAACTAACTTTATTTTTAGAACCACACAAGATAAACAAAACAGCTCCTCAGGAAAAAAACCCTCAGAGCCCAACTGCCACCACCGGCTTCCCACAAGCCACACACCCCAACAACCTCTTCCTCCCACAATCCTCCTGCTCTTGAGGCCGATTGGCTGGGTCGCATGGGCGGAGCCAAAAAAGTTCCCCAATGAGCAGCTCCGTGATCTGAAAGGGCAGGGAAACAGCCCAATGAGCATCACCGCAGAGGAGCCAATCTGCTAGATGTTGCTAGATGTTGCTGGGGCTGCTGTGAGCCAATCATCAGCTGGTAGTCTGAAAAGGCAGGGAAACAGCTCAATGAGCATCTCCACAGAGGAGCCAATCAGCTAGGTGTTGCTGGGGCCACTGTGAGCCAATCATCAGCTGGCAGTCTGAAAGTTTGCTGGAGCCCCTTTGGCTGTGGCTCTCAACAAGGGATGGAACCCAGGCAAGTGCTCTGCCACTGAGCAACTTCCTAGCCCCACAGCCACCTATGCAGATGAAATAAGTAATTTTTAGGGGAAATGATTGAGTCTAGAGAATAGGCCCTGGCCTGGGGCATAGTTTCTCATATTCTGAGTGTGGGGTTTTATTTTCAGTCTCTTCTTCCATGATGTTGGTTTAACCTTCCTTAGTTAATGAAGTTTCAGCAAGAAGATTGAAGGCCATTGTGTTCTTCTTTGATGGACCCAGTGTTTATATAGATAAAGGAACATCAGAGAAGGCCTTTCTGTGTATATAACACACTCCAGATGCTCTCAGTAAAAACAACTATTTGGGGGTGTAGTTTTTGACCCCCAACAATATATACGCTGTTCTGAATTACTGAAACTTGCACACTTAGAAATCTTTCCAAACATCCTATCCATTATATCCCTTATATGCTGTGTTTTTCTTATTTTCTAGGTATTCTGTAGTGCAAAAACAATTTTTAAAATTGCTAATCTAAGTGGTTTTCTCTCTCAAGGTCATTCATTTACATTGATTCCACAATTCTGAATTTTTTATTCTACTATTCTTCTTGGCTGTTTGGATATTTTATTGATTTTTTTCCCATAACATCTAATAAATGCACCACTTTATGAGAATGTCTTGCTATTTACTTCATTTCCAACTTGATTTTGTAATAACCTTGAATCATAATTTATTTTCCCACAAGTTTGGTGATAATATTTTCATCTAGGTCTCAATATTGTGCTCAGTGTAAGATCTGTATTATTTTCTTCTATTAAGTAGAAATTCCTTGATAAACACTTATCATTGAAAAGATTTTGTGAACTTCAAACAGAAAAAAATTAGGTAATTTTTAGGCTCTAGAAAGGATGTAGTTGAATTTAATTGCTAACGATTTTTAGAACTTCAAATACCAGAAATAAAAAAAAACCCATTAAAAGGAATTTAAAATTTATTAAAAATAAATTTAGAAACAATGACTGTGAAGAGGATGGAGGTATTCTTTCTTTTCTGTTCATTTATCTGTGTCAGCAATCTGGTTTATGTCGATAACTCATGGAATGAGATGTGTATCAGCCAGAATTATGTCAATCAAGGAATGGCCTCCTAGAGGAAAGAGAATTAGCATGGAAAAAAGATGAACAGAAAATTCTGAAACACCAAATACTTAAGCTCTAATTTTCTTTCAAGCAGTCTTATAACTTCAATTACTCCAAACAACATCATAGTCATTATGACTCAAAAAATATGTTTTAAATACTTGACAGTGATGGTCAACAGAAGAAAAACAAAACATGAAAGTACTTCTTTCTTTAGTAAACAGAAATCAGGATTTAAATGACTTGTCTTTGATTTACAGCTCTATTAGTAAATAACTCTGATAATATGTTGCTTAATCTTTTTCTTTATTCCTCAGTTTCTTATCTACAGCATAACAGATTTGATATTTTTTGAATTGCATCCACTCCTACCTAAGTGTTTTGCTGAATTGTTTTGACTGTTGAGGTAGAGCAAAATAGATGAAGGAAACAGAAGAAGTAGGGATTCAATAAGACTTTCCATTTTTATCTGTTTTGTAGTTTAAATCTCACGTATTATTTTATTTAAAGGATAAAAAAAGGTCTGGTAATAAATATGAAATACAAGATTCATTTCAGCTGTATGATTTAATTATGTCTTATAACTTCTTTTCCTTGTAACCATGATAAAATGTTGGCAGAGAAATGATATAGAATAAATCGTTGTTTATGTTCAGTTGATTAATCTTTCATAATAAATTTTCCTTTATACCTACATGCTTTCCTATTTCCTAGTGTCAAATCCATTATTTTCCTTTAATATGTGTAATCTTCAGTAGATATTATAATTTTATCACATTTTCTTTAGTACTGTAGCTTTCTCAATAAGAAGTCTCCCACAACAAGGCTGAGTATCACATCTGCCTTTTATAATGTTAAATGCATGGACCATAGTTGGTGAAATTATTGAGGTTAGTCACTGAGTCAAAAATAAGATATAGGCCATGCATTCATGTCCACTGGTAAAGTTAATATGAAGCAAATCACAAGAATAAACTTATATAAATCTGTACTAAAACTTGTGCTGTTATTAAGTGGAAAAAAGATAAATTATTGAAAAATATTGTGCTGATTCTTTTGCTTTTCAATTATTACTTATTATTTCTCTATTATCAGTAGTGAGAACTATTTATTGCTTTTAGGTGCTAAAGGATAAGGGTATGGGAAATGAAACTTTATTAGTTCTAATTAAGAATATGAAAGCTGATTAAATGACTACAATATATCTAGGGGATATACTAGGAGACCTTCAATAGCTAAAAAGTTTAATATTTCATTTTTGAATAAGTATAAGATTATAGGAAACCCTATTCACAGGATGTTTTTAATTAAAATGATACTGCATTTTTTTTTCACTTTTTTTCTGTGCCCATCATCTTTGCCATATAACATCATCATCCCCAATCACTGAGATCAAGGTGACCAGTTCTATCACTTGACATTGGACTAAACATGTGATTTGCCCTTCTCCAATGGTATGTTAACTTGTAAATGAGGTTCTGCTCTCTTGCATCTCTGCCATCACTATGAAAGCATGCCCAGACCAATCTGCTAAAGATGAAAACATGTAGCACAGCCAAATCACTAAAATGGTCCCAGCCAAGACCAACTGAATCTGCCAACATCTAACTGCTATGACTGAGCCTACAATATGAGGATGAGATAATAATATGTGAACAAGTACAGCTGAGATCAGAAAAAAACTGACCAATTGATCATTGCCAAAATTGCCAACATGCAGACTTCTTGTTTATGTAAATGCTGAATATGTAAGTCACTAATTTGGGGCAATAGATACTTGATACAGAATTCCTAGTGCTTAATTATAAATCTTTGCACAAAATGAAATTTATTTCTCAACACCTTGCATCTCTTTATCTCATAAAGATATTATAATCTTTGTTATAGAACTTAGGGTAAACTTATGATTTAAAACATAAAGTTAGTGTTTTCTTGAGCTAAGACATTCAAATTCAGTATTTAAGAGTATTCTTATGTTTATACCAAGGGCAGTTTCATTTTTTAAGCAAACTCTTACTAAACAATGAGAATGGAGCAAGAAGTCAGGACTTCTAAAAGTCTTACTCCTTGCACTGATTATTCATGTTGATTTTTTTTTTTAAAGTAGATTCTTGGACACCAAAAGGATGGTGGACTATGAATTTCTAGGAAGCTGAAAACAACTACTAGTGACCAAAATAACTTAATAACAGCTCTGGGAACTGATCAAATATCTAGAGCAATCAAGTGAATGCCCAAATAAGAACAAATCATATTCAAAAGGGTAGTAAATTTTATAGCACTTTAATCCACCTGTGTCCTACTCTGCCCCAGTGTAACAAGGTGTGTGTAGTTCATTGAAAACAGCTGGTTCTCCCTTATAGAGTGGGAGAAGCAGAGAAAAACTTGACTGAAATGTTCTGACCCATCTGGAGGATGCCACTGGGACAGGCTTCTCTCTCACTGGAGTTAAGTTTCAGATGCCAAATGGGCACAGACAGGTTCTCAGGCTGGAGACTGCTGAAGGCAGTCCTGAGAACAGAGGTGCCTGAAGACTACAGGAGGACTGCAGACTTGTGGATACCTGGAGGCCAGAGATGATGAACATAAGAACACAAGAGAGCATTTAAAGCCCTGGAAAGAAACAGAGTTGGAACTCCTTAGGAAATCAAGATGTTTAAAAGCAGCAAAATAAATTTTAAGAATGAATACATGAATGAATGAATAATGCACACATGGACACACAGGTAAGACCCTTCAGCAAAAGACCTGAGAAGATGTTAAACCTTTACCCCAGGCTGATCTCAAGACTAGAGTCCTGTTCATTAGTGAAGCCTTCCATGCCCATCTACAAACACTAAGAGGGTGGCTATTTTTCAAAATCCCTTACTTTCAGCTAAAAATTGAAAGGTATAAATAAGAAGTGGGAAATGCAGGCCTTTCAAAGAAACAAATAGATCTCCAGAGAAAAATCCCCTAGAAAAAAAAAAAACACAAGCATCATATTTATGAGACAAACTATTTAAGATAACTGTCCTAAGGAGCAAAAGAAAATACAGTTAAATATCTAATGGGAGTAATGAGAAGAAATATATATATATATATGAATTCAACAAATACATGTAAATAATTTTTAAAAACCTAGTAGAAATTATGGAGTTAAAAAATAAAAATGATTAAATTGTAAAAATCACAAGATGGATTGAATAGCATTAATGAGTAGGCAAATGAGAGAATCAGCAGATTTGAAGGCATGCATTCAAAATTATCCAATCTAAGAAATAACAATAACACAAAAGAAAGAAAATTAGTGAAAAAAAAATTAAGAGATTATGGAACATCATCAAGTAAACTAAATTCATATTATGGGAGTCTTAAGAAGAAAAAGAAATAATGATTGAAAACTCCCCAAGTTTAAATTAAGACAGGGATTACAAATATTAACCTATGAACAAATTCCAGGTAGGACAAATCCAAGGAAGTTTAGTTTGAGTCAGATCATTAAATTGTGGAAAGACAAAGACAAAGAATCTTGAAAGAAATAAGAAAAAGATGTCTGGTCTTTTACAATTGAGATAAGATAATCAAAGTAGTAAACCTTTCAGGCCAAAAGCAATATCATGATGTATTGAAGGTACTGAAAAAAAAAAAAAGTCAGCTGAGAATTTTATAGCTGACTAACTGTCATTCAAAATTGAGTAAAAATTTTAAAAATTCTCAAAGAAGAGGAGTTCACTACCACTGCACTTTATATGAGAATTGCAAAAGAGATTCTAAAAAGTTGAAATGAAAGGAGGCAAAACAGAAAATCTAACATAAGAAGATGCCTAATTTTTCAATAAAGTTAAAAACATGGGAAAACACTAAAGCATGATTATAATTTTGATTTGAAACTCATTTTCAACTTTTTAAACAGAATTTAATAAGTAAATGCATAAAGTAATTACACTTTTATTTTAATAGGTATGCAATATATAATGATGCAATTTGTCACCTTGATAAGATAAGTGAGATTTGGGGATAGAGCTATAAAGGAATAGAGCATTGGTAAATGATTGAGGTTGAACTGATGTCAATTTTAGACAAATGATCATAACTTTAGGATTTTACATATAATTCCCATGGTCACTGCAAGAAGTATATATAAAATATTCTCAAGAGGAAATTAGAATTAAAACCAATAATAAACACAAATGAAGATGGTAAAGGAAAGCTGAAGGAAAAAAATAATATTAGAGGTACAAAAAACAAGTAACAAAATGGCAATAATTTGTACTTCCCTATTAGTAGTTACTTTAAATGAAAATGAATTTAACTTTCCAAATGCCACAGATTGGCAGAATAAATAACAAAATATAATCCAGTATATGCCATCTATTAGAGATTCACCTTAATTGTATGGACATACAAATGAATTTTAGGACTGTTTTTTTCTAGTTTCTATGGAAAATGTCATCGGTTTTTAGATAAGGATTGCATTGAATGTGTGCATTCTTTTGGTATTCTGATCATTTTGACACTATTAATTCTGTCAATCCTAGAGTATGATCTTGTATTCTGCTACTTTGCTAAATTTGTTTATCAGCTCTAGGAGTCCTCTGGTGGAGTTTATTGGGTCTTCTGGATATAGGATCATGTTATCAGCAAATAGTGATAACATTCCTTTTTAAAAATATTTATTTCTAGTTGTGGTTGGACACAATACCTTTATTTATTTATTTATTTATTTATTTATTTATTTATTTTTGTGTGTGAGGATTGAACCAGGGTCTCACAGGTCCTAGGCGAACACTGTACAGCTGAGCCACAACCCTAGCCCCAGAGATAACTTTCATTTGTTTCTTTTTTCTATTTGTATTCCTTTAATATCCTTTATTTCCCTGATTGCTCTGACTAGAGTTTCAGGAACTATGTTGAACAGGAGTGGGGAGAGTAAACATCCTTGTCTTGTTTATGGTTTTAGAGGAAATGCTTTCAGTCTTTCACTACTCAATCTCATGTTGTTCTTAGGTTTGTCTTATATAGCTTTTGTAATATTGAAGTAAGTTCCTCCTATTTCTACTTTCTCCACAATTTTTGACATGAAAGGGTAGTGGATTTTCTCAAGTCTTTTTCTACATCTATTGATCAAATTGAGGGAGTAATAGATTGTTTTACAGTAATAGTAGGAGACTTTAATAGCCCCATCTCAATAATACATAGAGCAAATGGATGATCAATAAGGAAATAAAACTTGAACAATACTATATACAGAATGGACCTAACAGACATATAGAAGACTCCATCCAGCAGCAGATAAGTATTTTTCTCAAGAGTTCATGGAAAAAATTCTCTAGGATAGATGACAGATGATGGGCTAAGATTCTTTAGATAGATGATAGGTTAAACTAAGAAAGTAGTTTTGATAAGTTTTAAAAGATTAAATTTATTCAATTTTTTTAAATTAGAATGAAATAAAAGATCAACAATAGAAGGAAAACTGGGAAATTGAAAATTGTGTGGAAATTAAACAACACACTCTTTTTTTTAAATTTACTTATTTATTTATGTTTTGGTGCTAGGAATGGAACCCAGAGCCTTGCATATGCTAAGCACACATTCTACCCTTGCACTGTATCCCTAGTCTCCAAATAAGTACAAATATTTTAGAAAGCAAAATGACATTTGGATACCCTTCAGTTTTTACATACCTTTGGCTATCAGCACACCCAAGACCCAGCAATGTTATTTCCAGATATTCCCTAGAGTAGTACTTCTCAAATTGTGGTGAAGGGCCAGTTTTTTGTCTTTGTTTTAATTTCAAATCTGATGGGAAAATAATTCTCTTGTGAGATATAATAAAAATAATTATATAATTTTTTTAACAACACACTCTTAAGAGAATAAATGTTTTAAAGAACGAATCATGAGATAAAGTAGGAAATACTTAGAAATACATGACAATGAAAACATGACATACCAAAACTTGAAAAGGAAATAATTTTTGCAAACTCATTTTATGAGAATAGCATTATCCTGATACCAACAAATACACTATAAAAAATAAGAAAAAACTACAGACCAATGCCCTTGAATTTAATAACATTAAAAGATTTTCCATAATTACCAAATAATATTTATTCCTGGGATACAAGGATGGTTCAGCAAAACATTGCTTAAAGACACTTAAAAAAACAGTAATAAAAAGGACATTCTATATACATGGTTTAGAAGAAAACTATCATTAAAATGTTAATACTACCTGCTATGATCTGTCAATTCAGTACACTTACTTACCAAAATCTCTGAAATATTTTGCAGAAATAGAAAATACCATCCAAAAATTCTTATAGAATCTCAAAGAAACCTAAATGGCCAAAGAAATCTTGAGAATAAAGATTGAGAATAAAGTTGGAGGTCTCATACTTACTGATTTCAAAACTTACAACAAAGCACAGTAATCAAAAAAGTATGGTACTTGTGTAAAAACAGACATAAAATCCAAGTGAGTAGAACTGAAATTCAATTGAATAGAAAAGAAAACTCAGAAATTAATCCTTATGCAAATGATTAAATGTTTTTCAGCAAAAGTATCAAGATTGTCCAATGGGAAAAGGACAGTCTTCTCAACAAATGATGTTGATATCCATATGAGTGCATACTAAACTTGGGTATGTAAATTACAACATATTAGAAAATTAATTCAACACAAATCAAAGATCTAATGCTAGAGCTAAAACTAACGTTTAGAAGCAAACATAGATGAAAAATTTGAAAATATTATGTGGTGATGATTTCTTTAATATGACAACAAAAGTCCAGCAATGAAAGAAATTTTTAAAAGATTCACTGGAGTTCATAAATATTAAACATTTTGTCCCTGAAAAGACACCATTACCAGGGCCAAAGACAACCCATGGATTGGGAGAATGCATCTGTAAAACCTGAATTTGATAAGATACTGATATGCAAAATATACAAAGAGCTATAATTAAAAATGAAACATTAAGAACTAAATGAAACAATTTGATGAAAAAATGGTACAAATAAATTGAATTGACATTTTCCAAAGAAGATGTACAAATGGCCAATAATCAATGGCAAATATGTTCAACATTGCTAATAATTGAAGAATTATAAATCAAAACTAGGAAATATCACCTCACATCCTTTAGAATAGCTATTAAAAAATAGAAAATAACAAGTTTTGGCAAGGATGTGGAGAAATTGAAACTCTGGTGCATTTCTGGTGAGAATGAAAATGGCGCAGCAAGCGTGGAACACAGTAAGATAGTTCCTCCAAAAAGTGAATATAGAATCACCTAATGGTCCAGATATTTCATTTTTTGATTTTTCCCAAAAATAACACAATCAGGCACTAACATGACATTTGTATACATATGCTTACAGCTGCATTAGTCACAATAGCCAAAAGCAGATGCAGCTCAACCAATTGACAGATGAATGGATAGCAAAGTTGTGGTTACATTTATTTAGCATCAGAAAGGAATGAAATTCTGACCCATGATGCAACATGGGTGAACCTCCAAGATATTAAGATATTAAGCTAAGTGAAATATACCATAGAAAAGAACAAATGCTGTATGAGTCCACTTTTATGAGGAACCTAGAGTAGTCAAATTTACAGAGGAAGTACCATGTTAGTTTTTAGAGTCTGGGGTTAGGAGAGAATGGGGAGGTGTTTGGTTTGGTTTGGTTTTGGTACTGAGGATTGAACCTAAAGGTGTTCTCTAATGAGCTATATCCTCAGCCCTTTCTATTTTCTATTTTTTTGGAGGGGGGACAGGGTTTCAGTTGCTGAGGCAGGTCTAGAACTTGTGATCCTCCTGTATCCACTTCCCAAGTTACTAGGATGACAGGTGTGCACCATCATGCTCAGCTAAGAAGATATTATTAATGAGTACACAGCAATAGTAGAGGAGATAAAAGAGTTCTGTGGAGGGGAGAGAGATGGGGAAAACTTCATTAATGGGTACTAATTGCAATCAGGAGTAAGACGTTTCAGTACGTTATTGCACAGTAGGGTGATTATAGATAGTAATAGTATAAGGTATATCTCAAAAAGGCTAGAAGAAAGGATTTTGAATACTTTTTCAATGAAGAAATGATAAATGTTGAAGAGATAGATAAGTTTAACCTGATTTTACAATATATACAATATATATCACATTACCCCATTAATGTGTTCAATTTTGTGCTTTACATGAATCAGTTAAAATAAATTTAATTAAAAAAAAAAGAAGATTCTTCATTCACAATAACCAGAGAGTTCTGAGGATGGATGGGGTGATGATTGCACTATGTGAATATGATGTTACTGGTCTCTACACTTAAAAACAGTTAAAATGTAATATATATATACACACACACACATACATACATACACACACACACACACATACACATACAGCACAGTTATTCCACTGAATCATATAAATGACATAACTATGAGAGCATAACATTAAAATATACAAATGGAAATAAATTTACATTGGTGATCCATTAGCCTCAGCCTCCCAAACCACTGGGATTACAGGCATGTGCCACCATATGCAGCTCATTTCTGTATTTTTAAAAGGGGAAATGTTAAAAAGAATGTAGAAGAAATATACTCTCACCAGAGGATGAACAGAAATTAAGAGTAATAAAAATGAACTCCAAATTCTGTCTAAAAATGAGTCCTCGTAATGTCCTAATAGAAGTACCTAGTCACCAGTGGCAATAAAATATTTCATAAATTGAAAGATATTTTTTTTGCAAGACCTAGTTCAGTTCAGTGAAAACAAAAACTAGCCATTTATGTCAGTGAGATATGGTGTTTTCAAGATTTCTTTTTTCTTCTTTTTATGTTTGGTTCACACCTAGAGAAGTTTATGAGTTTTTTCCAAGCTTTGCAGCTATACACACTCAATATTTCCCTGAAAATATGTGTTCACCTTGAAGGTAAAAAGCATATAAATTTAAAATACTTTTCTTCTTTTCATGTTTTAGAAAGAGGACTTGAAATTTTTCATCTGTGATGGTCACTATCCACATGGTATGTTTGTCTCAAACTTTAAATGAATGTTTTTTCTTGCATAACAAATTTTTCCATGAATTTGTACACAGCATTATACATTTTAACTACAGTCTAGTTTTTTAAGATGTATGAGTTCTTTATAAAATATATAAATTTTGTTGCCTCAAAGTGGAGACATTTGTCAAAAGAAATCAGCAGGTTTTTTTCCCCCCTTTTGGAATAAGTGGGGCATTTCCTTTTTTGCAGGAAACATTTCCAGGACACTTAAAAGTTTTTTGTTTTTTTTTTTTCATTTTGTGCTAATGGGGATTGAGTCTAGGGTGTTCTACCACTGAGCCACATCCCCAGCTCTCTTTATTTTATTTTTTTAAATTTTAGACAGGAACTCACTAGTTTTCTGAGTCTGGTCTCAAGTTTGCAATCCTCCTGCTTCAGCCTCTTAAGCAGCTGGGATAAAAGATGTGCTACCATGCCTTGCTGAACACTTGAGAATTGAAAAGAATAGATATACAATATTTTACTCTGCTCTCTGTCTTTATTTCTATTTTTCTATATCTTTCTGTCTCTCTCTGTGTCTCTTTCTCCATTTCTCTCTCTCTTTATTATTTATACTTTTCATTTAGAATTTTAAACCACTGACTTTGTTATAGCGTTTATATTCACAGACAAGCATTCAATTTCTCAAAAACATAGTGAGGTATATTAAGAACAATAACTACATTCTTATCTATCTTAATCTTATTATTTTTTTTCCTAAAAATATTGCCCTAGGTGTCTATTGAGAGCAAAATCTTCCAGAAATGTATACTGAGCCAAATTCAGAAACTGCTTTCTTTATTCGATTTAACAAGTTATTGCTCCATTGTGCTGAGTGGCTCCCTAGTGTACCAAAAGATCAGGAGGAGTCCCAAAAGCACATAACTTAGTCTCAATTGGCAATCAGACTGGGAGAGTTAGATTTGTGCATACCCCATGTCCGTCCTGAAAATAATGTTCTATGCTAGATAGATATGATTAATTAGAATTTATTATCTGCTGATAATTCAACTTGTCTCCTAAATGATATGACAGTAATAATACACTTAAGTATTATAAAATATGCAAATGAATCTATCTTATGTATTATAAAATACATAAATGGCATAGAAATCTTGTATCCAATAATGTATTTCTGGCTGGGGATATAGCTAAGTTGGTGGAGTGCTTGCCTTGCATGCACAAGGCCCTGGGTTCAATTCCCAGCACCACACACACACACACACACACACACACACTCACTCACACACACACACACACATATACACACAAACAAATGTATTCTGATGTCATTGAAGAAAGTGTGGCAAAGAAAAGCTAATTATAAGAGAAATATGGTGAAGGCATGAGTTAGATAAATTCACAAAATATAGCCTAAGATCTAAATAAATGCTCACTGCTGTTTAGAGTACATTCTTTGGAGTATGTTTATATTGCTGAATAATGGAATGTGAGGACTGGTAGGTTCTCATATAAATGTTGAGGCTTTTAGCCTTCATTCTAAAAATAACAAGACAACGTGCATAAAATTAGCCAAAGGGTGATAAATATAAGTAGAATGAAGTTGAAAAGATACTGTGAACAGGACTCAAGTGAAGACTAAAGAAAATAAAGGTTGAAAGAACAAAATCATTATAGAGAAACTGGAAGATTCTACTTGGTATAGCAGCAGAAAGGCCCTGAGAATTAGTTATTGATTGGAGGAAAGTAGAGTGAAAAATGAAGGGTAGATCACAAGTTTCTGGTCTTACACACAGACATACACACAGAGGAGAGAGAGAGAGAGAAAGAGAGAGAGAGAGAGAGAGAGAGAGAGAGAGAGAGAGAGAGAGAGAGAGAGAGAGAGAATTCAACTAGTTGATTAAAAAATAGGTAGATACAAATAAAAATCTTTAAGTGTGTGTCTCTTTTAGTGAGAACTTTAAATAAGAAGTGGTTGCTTGGTTTTCCTTTTTGTCCTTCTTTAGACTCCCTGGCAGTTGTGACCCGTGTGCTTAGACACAGAGTCTTGATGCAATTTGCAATGTCTTCTCTCTGTAGCACAGCACCCACTGCCTTATCTTAGATAATCTTGCTTGCTTTTAAGGTCTTGGCAAACACATATTCAGGGAGGACCTCTCCACCTTTAGAAGATGTCCTTGCCCTTGAAATCACTAACCTGCAACATGGTTTCTTTACCCAAGGTCATTTTTCATTCATCAGAGATGGAGCCACTGAGTGTTAGTGTGTCCTGGGCAAAGTTCTAGAAAGCCCTTTCAGGAAAGCATTTCATGAAACAAAGTTCTTGTCCTGAATGTGATTATACTCTACAGGGAAGAGACAAAAGTCATTACAAAGAACTGTACTGTATATTATGTTAAATAGTATTTAATATTAATTATAACAATAACACAGAGGAGGGAAATAGGAGTTTTGGTTCTTTTCAAAAAATTTAAATAGGGTAGTTAGGGAATATTTCACCAAGAAGGTGATATGTAAATAAGACAAAAAGGCCACAAGTCAACAGCCATATGACCTCATCTGAGAGAAAGATACTCCAGAATGAGGGCAAGACAGAAATGGTGCCCAAAGCCCTCAACATCGTTCCAGATTCTTCCCACTGCTCAATTCCAAAATCGCCTCTCAACTCCCCCCAACCTCACACATGATTGTGGATAGTTGAAGAACCATGTTTACTACTGGATACTCAAAATTGTATTTTATCTGTTGCTATTGGACAAATTATCACAAAATATAGTGTAATAAAACAATTAGTATTCATTAACTTTGGTGGAATCGATGGGTTAATGATACTAAGCTTCTTCGCTGGACAGTTCTCCCGTAACTTCTCACCAAGTTCTAGCTAGGGATGCTGTCCCACGAAGGTTTAACTGAGACTGGAAAACTTGATTGCAAGATGGCCAACAATACAAGGCTTGGGCCTAGATTTTTGTTGTTGTTTTTGTTTATTTATATCAGTACTAAGTATTGAATACACACTGAGCAAGCTCTCACCACTAAGTTCCACCTCCAGATTTTAAATTTTATTTTTCATTTTTTTTTATTTTGAGACAGGTCTTCCTAAGTTGCCCATGGGACCTGTTATTTTTGTTTTGTTTTAAAATATGGAATGCTTCTTGAATTTGCATGTCATCCTTGCACAGGGCCGTGCTAATCTTCTCTGTATCATTCTGATTTTAGTATATGTGCTGCCAAGGTGAGCACAAAAGACCTATTATTAATGGATGATCTCAGTTTCTCTCCACATGAACCTGTCCACAGGAAGTCGAGGGCTTCCATGACATAAAATGGGCTTCCTTTAAAATAAGCAAGCCCAAACAGACAGGGGCTTGGGTGGGGGGTGGGGAGGAGGAGGAGAAGGAAGCAGCTATTCTATTTGGACCTAATTTTAGAAATTATACGCCATCATTCATGACACTTTTTCTTTTTCATGACACATTATTCTATTTGTTAAAAGCAAGTTACTAAATCCGGGCCTCATTTAACGGGAGGACAAAGAGACTCTACTCTTTAAAATGAGAACTGTCAAGATCACCAGCTACATTTTTAAATGACTACAAGAGAGTATAGCAAGATTCCTAGGAAAAAGTAAGTTTAAACAAAGTTCCCTGACTTGCAAATTAAAAGTAATAACAATGAGGCTGGGAAGGTTGAATCATATTATTTGTCAGAAAGGATGATGCCCCCATCAGAAAATGAACTCCAATTTCATGTGGCAAATGGAGCAGTGGGCAGAAATCAAATTAATAGATTTGTGGATGCTCTGCTACTGGGAGAGCATATATTAGTGAAAAGCAAAGGGGTTTAGTGCATTTTAATATGGGTTTTGTATTCATTTAAAGGTCTTATTTTCTTCATAGCTAAAGTTTCATACCTATTCTATAAAACCCACACCAAAGATTGTATACCTTAAACACTGAAAAGCACATTAGTAGGACAATTTCAAAGAGCTTGCAAGTAACATTGGCTGCAATGGAAATTGTTTTCTCATAAGCATCAGCATATCCACATATGATACTATGATTTAGGATGAAATGTATAAAACTAAAGCATAAGTATATCAGAAAAGAAGCTTTCAAGTGACAAGTGATTCGATTTTTCTCTGAAGAGCAAAGCATGTCTCAATGACTGGAAAAAGAATGTTAGTAAAGTTTTGAGGGAGCCACTCTATTGCAGTCTCTAGTAATCCTTCATACTATTAGCACACTTCTTTATAATGACGTTTTGTCTCTTTCTTGTAGAGTATAATCATATTTAGGGCAGGAACTTTTTCTTTTTTATGAAATGCTTTCCTGAAAGGGCTTTCTAGTACTGTGCCTGGGAAACACTAGAATATGATATTGAGCTCAACATCATATGTTAAAATATAGACCCAGAGCCTTTTAAATAAAGAACTTGAAATATTTCTAGTTGTATATAAATCTACTTTTGCAAGATTGACTAGTAAATACTTATCTTTAATATATCACTTGCACATACCATGTTCTTTGTTTATATTAATCATATTAATATTCCCTTCCCTAAAGGTTTGTTGTTTAAGGGAACCGATGTCTCACAGAAGTCATATAGAAATAACATATAAGTGATGATGTCCTGACATCTTTCTCTGCTCAGTTTCCAATAGAAGACGATTTTATCTAATTTTCTCAATCATTGAGTTTTGTCTCACATTTCTTTTTTATTGTGACTTAGTTCAAAATTGCAACACTTCTTTTTAAAGTTCATAATAAAGAAGATCTTTTATAGTTAAAATAACAAAAGTTTATATCCCGTTGGTATATAATTTTATGCATTCAACTCAAAGAACTGTACATTCAAAATAGACAAAGAACTGTACATTCAAAAAGGTATTCAAAATACCTTAAGTAAATTTTACATGAATTTTAAAAAGTACAAAAACAGAAGAGAAACAAACTCCAGAATTGTATATATTGAGCAAAAAGGCCATTTTCATATTCTAAATGTTTTATCATATAGATGTGTGTGTGTGTGTATGTGTGTGTGTATATATATATATATATATATATATATATTTTTTTTTTTTTTTTTTTTTGGTGTGTATGTGTGTATGTGTGTGTGGTGCTGGGAATTGAACCCAGGGCCTTGCGCATACAAAGCAAGTACTCTACCAATTGAGCTATATCCCCAGCTCAAAACTAGATATATTAATAAAAATATATTTTTTATTTATATGCCTGAGCACATGGCCAGGCACATAGCAATTCATAGCTGGATTCAAGGCAGACATTATTTTTTGTGCTGTGAAATTCACTGGAACACATATTTCTAGACAATTAAATGTTATATAAAATAAAGAGACTCATATTTGATTTTTTATCCATATATTTTCCCCTATGGTGGCTTACATTTTCATTTAAAGTCTTAACACAGAATTTAATATTCACAGAATAAAGATTTCTCAGCATTCTGATATTTGGCACATAGTTTTCTTAACTATTGTGGACATCAATCATTTATTTCAATTGTGAAATGTTTAAATTTAAATACATTTTAAATTAGATTTTGAGGCCTCAAGCCAGCATTAGTTGCTAATCATTTCATTCATTTGTTTAGATAGAATCAATTCTTGAAAAGTGCAATTGAAGTCTGAGAAGCAGATAGATCTTTATCTACTGAAGTGAACCATGTTCCTTCTCCTGCTCATGTGCTTAAGAGTGAAAAATTCCTAGTAAGAAGTTTGCCTTTGAAGAGGGAAATGAAGGACGAAAGACGCAGAACATCTTAGATAAAAGGTTCAGAGCTTTTGACACTTTATTTGAATATGGAAATTAGACCTTTACCTTTATACCAACCTTTGAATATTCTCATATAACACACTTCATTATGAGAATGAAGAAATTCAGAGTCGAGAGCTTTGGGTCTCATTCTTGGCTGTGTATCAGAGTCATCTGGGAAACTTCACACACTTGTGATTTTAATGTTCTCTTTCCAGAGATTCTGATTTAATTCACATGAGTTGTGGCTTGAACACTGGGATTATTACAATATCCTTGGGTAATTTTTTTTAATTTAATTTTTTTTTTTTTTTTTTTTTTTTTGCAAACCTGGGAATTGAACCCAGGGCCTCACACAGGCTAAGCAAATGCTCTCCCATTGAGTTACAATTAACCTTTTTTTTTTTTTTCAAATTTTACTTTGAGAGAGGGTCTTACTAAGTTGCCCTGGATGGCCTTAAATTTATGATCCCCTTGCCACAGCCTCCTGAGTAGTTGGGATTACAGGCATGTGTCACTACACCTGGCTTTGGGTGATTCTTAAATGTGGGAACATTTGAAAAACAGTGACCTAAAAAAAGGGAATAAAATGGAGTTGAAGTAAATATTGCAAACCTTCCTTCCCAATACCTGATTTGTGATAAGAAAAGAATTTATAAAATACCAGGATTCCCAAATCAATAGGTAACTGTAGTTTACATGTTTTGTTCCCTGAGTTAGTTTGTAAACATATAAATTAACAAGTTTCATAAGCAAAATTATTATAAATCTTTAAAAAGATGATTCTTTTCAAAATGATCTTATTTCCAAAATAAACTATTAGTCTCCACTGTGATTAAGATTGGGCAATTTAAAGATCCATATTTCTCTGTCATAAGATGTGGACACCAGAGAGGAAGTTGTATTTAGATGTTTAACTTCATCTCTACCATCAAAGAACACAGTTAATGCAACTTTCAACTGTAAAAATTCTAATGTTCTTGACAACACACTAAATAATATAGTGTAAAAGGATCTACTTATATTTAATTCTCCAATATGAGAAAAAATTCTATTTTACAAATTATATTTGTGGTTAAAAATTTTGATTGTGTGGGAAATCATTGCAGTTTTTGTTCTCTATACTCCTATTTCCTCTAGTAAAGTCTATTAAAAAGAAAGAAAGTGATGTATAGTGTGCCCTCAAAGCTTTTAGAGTGAATAATATCCAGCTTTTCTGGTGCTAACATTGCCTAGTGATAATGGTAATGATGAATCCCTGTGCAGACTCCCTTAGATATTAGGAAAATGATTTCTCTTAACTCATATTAAGTTTTACAGCAGTTGCCTGTCTTTGAAAAATACACCTTAAGAGCTAAAAATATTACTTCACTTAAACAACTACAGTTGTTTGCAAAAAAGCATACCATGTCTGGGAATTACAAATCTAAACTGAAATAAATAAATGTGTGCCTTGTGGGTCCAGTCTTTGGGAAAAGCAGGGAAATACTAACATGACGTACACTAGAGCTATATCTCAACTTTATGTGCACCTGATTTTGTAGCCATAGTAAATTCTTTGAAAAATTTGTATCCAAATTACCAATAAAAAAATCCCATACCCTGAGCTTCCCAATGATAGTCTTTGGGAAATTCAGACTGAAGTTGCAGTGATAAAAAAAGTTATTTGAAGAACAATGCCAACATAAAATAAAGATTGTAATATGTTCACTATATCTAATAACTGGTAGCTCAATTTTGTTAATGTATCCAGTAAGGTATAAGCCACATGGAGATCCTGTGTGGAGGTTGCTTTCATAATCTATATACATCCTTTCCTTACCTTCCCACCTAGGTGTCCCTAGTAAAGATTCTTAATGTCTTCACAATCAAAATACTATTATAAAAATCTAATTCTTCTTTTTCCTTCTCTTTTTCCATTCATTTTGTATACTACTACCAGATTTCAAATCATATTAAACTATTCGTTTAATTTATTCTTCTAACAATACTTTCATTGACTATTTACCAAGTTTCAAACACTATATGAAACACACAGGATACAATGGTGGGAAAAAGGGAGTTTATCTGTGTGTGCTCCCATGGCCTTTACTATGTATGCCTACAGAAAGTGATCTCCCTTCCTCTTCTTATTAGAAAGTTAATTCTACCACATCAGGGACCTATCATGATGAAATCATTCAGTAATCTTCCTTGCAAGTGTTATCTCCAAATATAGTCATGTTGGGAGTTAGGACTTTAACATATGAGGGACAAACCTCAGTTTATAACACAGCTTGGGTAAGCAGTGAGTTCGGTAATCTCTCAGGATCTGTTGTGGATTGTTCTAGGTCCCTACCCCAACCATGGACACCCAAATCTATAGATGCTCAAGTACCTTTTAAAAAATAGTGTAGTATCTGCATATAACTTTACATGCTTGTATGCTTTATTACTTATATTTCCCACTTGAATTTTTTTCATGACAGTAGGGTATATTTTGACATGTTTATACAAACATGGAATATATCTTATTTTAATTAGGATCCCAATCTTTTGGTTGCATCTGATGTGAAAATTAATTGTGGTACATTCATGTATGTACACAGGAAAGTCGAGTCAGACTCATTCCAATGTCTTTCCTATTCCTATCCCCACACCGGTCCCTTCATTGCTTTTGGTGTAATCCTCTGAACTTCTGTTCTTTCCCTCTACCCCCACCCCTTGTGGATTAGCTTCTACGTATCAGAGAAAACATTTAACCTTTGGTTTTCTGGGATTAGTTTATTCACTGTGCATGATAGTCTCCAGATCTATCCATTTCTCCGTAAATATCATAAAGTCATTCTTTATTATGGCTGAGTAATATTCTATTGTGTACATATACCACATTTTTAATTTTGGGGGGTACTGAGGATTGAACCTAGGGTGTAATTCAGTGGTGGGTGCTCCACCAATGAGTTACATCTCCATCCCTTTATTTTACTTTGGAGACAAAGGCTTTCTGAATTACTGAGGCTGGCTTCAAACAGGTGAAGCTCCTGCCTCATCCTCTCCAGTATTTGGAATTACTGGCACGTGCTGCTGCACCTAGCCGTCTTGTATACTTTAAATGATTTCTAGGTTACTCACAATACCTAATACAATGGAAATGCTATATAAATAATTGTTATTCTCTATTGTTTGTGGAATAATGACAAGAAAAATATTCTCTATATGTCTAGTAAAGACACAATTAAAGACTGGGGTTGTGCCTCAGCAGTAGAACACTCACCTAGCACTTGAGAGATGCTGGATTTGATCCTCAGCACCACATAAAAACAAATAAGTAAAATATAGGTATTGTGTCCAACTACAACTAAGAAATATTTTTAAAAGACAATTAAAAATATTTTAGATCCACAGTTGGGTGAATCTATGGATGCAGAACCCAGAGATACAGTGCACTGATTATATGTGATAATAATTCTGTTAATCAAAGACATTTTTTTCATCAATAATTGTTTTATTATTTCTTGATAGATTTGATATATGAATTAAAAACTCTCTATAGGTGACAAAAGGATTGCTTTTAGTATTTTCCATAAGGCATTTTAAAAATTAATTCACATTTTAAAACTCAGACTATTTCAATAATAACCAAAGCATGGATCAAAGTTTAAGAGTGCAAAGACTTATTTTTAAAGGCTATGTGTGATTTTCAAGGCTCTATGCAACATAACATCATTTTATTATTGATTTAAATAAATATTTAAAATAAATAAATGATAAAACTAAAAGGGTAAGTTGCAACAATATAGGACCTTCTAGTAAAGCAGTTTCCCAATATTTCAGTGCATCAGAATCTAAATTAGTCATTAAATGCTAACTCATTTTCCTGAGCACCAAGACAGCTAATACATTTTCTAGATTGACTTATTAAATTAGTTTCCAAATGTGTAAAACCTGGACTTTGCATACAGATAAAGCATTACGAAGAATGAAAAACGTAACATGATGCATGAGATACAGTGTTTTTTTCTTTTGTTGGGAACTTCCTTGAGAGCAAGAACTTCACTGAGAAAGAAAAGTATGCTGATGAGTCTGTGAAACATCACGGAAAGTTACAAAATAACATTGAATTAAGAAACTTTAATGGGAATAAGTGAGCTATTTGGATTAGTGATGCCCTGTGTAGATTGTCTTTTGTACCCATGAATTAAACTACTATGGGAAAAAATGGTATGGAAGAGTATTGACCAGAGAATAGGATATTGATGGAGATAGTTGAGTTTCTCAAGATTTAAGATAGGGGAAAAGAAATGTGGTAAATTTGGAGATCATTACATGACCATAGTGATATTGAGTTTAACAGAAAACATGTGGTTGTAATCACAATTCAGATGAGAAGTTTGGCTCTATTTGCAAAGATGAAAAAGAAGTGTTAGAAAGGATAAGAAACAACTGGAATTCTTGTATGTTGATATTGAGAATGTAAACAAATATATCAATTTGAAAAACTGTCAGATTCTTTTGTAATAATGCAAGTACCAAAATTACATAATAGAGTAATTCCCTTTACATATAGATCCAATAGAAATTCATACCAATATATCCCAAAAGGCATTCACAAAATGTTCACTATGGTAGTAGTGACATATCTTAAAATTTGTTATTTTTGTCAGGCATGTGGATACACACCTACAGTCCCAGTGACTTGGGAGGCTGAGGCAGGAGGACCACAAGGCTGGCTGCAGTTATTTATTGAGAGCCTGTCTCAAAATAAAAACAGAACTGGAATGTAGCTCAGAGGTAGGAAAAAACCCTTAATGTGATATCCTAATAAGGCACACATGCACTCAAACATACACCCCAGTTATTTTTGTTCTCTCAGCTGTTTATTAGACTTATATAGATTGAAAAGGCTATACAGAAACACACACACACACAATAAAATACATACACTATTAATACGATATATATACTATAATATATAATAGGATATAAAATATATTATCCTAATTCAATGTAAAATTACGTAAATTTATTTTTCTACATTTTCCTTGGTGAACTATAGGGTTTTTTTTTTCAGATTAACAATGGATATTTTGATATTTTAATGAAATTACCTAAATAATATTTATGTATGAGATGTTTTGTGAAGTTGTTGGATATTATGATGTGTGTACCTTCAGCTTTATCAAGTATTACCACATTGCTCTTCAAAGTGTTTATAACAATATTCATACACCATCTAATGGCTCTCCTTTAATATTCATTATAATTTTATTTGTTGACAATTGTATTTCAGTGTGTTCTTTTTTATTTCCTTGCCAGGATTACTAAAGAGGGTCAAAGTCTCTTGATAGTTCATTGATGTTTTTGTGTTTCCTTTTCTGTGACATGCATATTCATATATTTTTCCTAAATTTTTATTGGCTTATTTATTTGTATGATCAGTTTATATATTCTCTATATTGGTCCATTGTTAATCATATGCATTATTAATGTTTTTCCCTTAGCTCATATCTTGTCTTTTCATATTTTAGTAGGTCTTTAGTGGAGAAAACTTTTTTTACCTCTTTCTAAAAATTTCTTCTAATTAGTTATACATGAAAGAATAATGCATTTTGACATTTTATACACAAATGGAGCACAACTTCTAATTCCTCTGGTTGTACATGGTGTAGAGTCACACTGGTCATGTAATCATACATGTATATAAGGTAATAATGTCCATCTTTTCCCACCATCTTTCCTACTGTACCCTCACTTCCATTTGCCCAATCCAAAGTTCCTCATTCTTCCCTACCTACCCCCCATTATGGATCAGCATCTGCTTATCAGAGAAAACATACATTTGGCCTTTGGGTTTATGGGCTTGATTTATTTCACTTAGCATGATATTCTCTAGTTCCATCCATTTATTTGCAATGCCATAATTCCATCTTCTTTAAGGCTGAGTAATACTCCATTATGTGTATATATCATATTTTCTTTATACACTCATCTGTTGAAGGGCAGTAGGTTGGTTCCATACTTCAGTATTGTGAATTGAGCTGAGCTGCTATAAACATTGATGTGGCTGTGTCACTGTAGTATGCTGATTTTAAATCCTTTGGGTATAGACAGAGGAGTGGGCTAACTGTATCACATAGTGGTTCCATTCCATGTTTTTGGTGGAATCTCCATACTTCTTTCCAGAGTGGTTGACACCATTTTTTAGTCTCACCAGAAATATATGAGGATATACTTTCCCCCACATTCTCCCCAACACATTTTATTACTTATATTCTTGATAACTGCCATTCTGACTGGAATGAGATGAAATCTTAGAGTTTAATTTGCATTTCTCTAATTGCTAGAGATGTCCAAACCTTGAACTATACTACAGGGCAATAGTAACAAAAATGGCATGGTATTGGCACTAAAATACACATGTAGACAAATGGTACAGAATAAAAGACACAGAGACAGACCTACATAGATATGGTCATTTATACTAAACAAAGGTGCCAAAAACATGCAATGGGGTTCCGGGCATTGGTGGTGCGGTGGTAGCCGTGATGGCTTTGGGATTGGGAGGCTGACCGCTGGGCTAGGAGCAGGCCCAGGGCCTAGAATCTCAGTGGCCGCTTTTTAAGCACGGCTTCACCATGGCCACCTTGGCCGCCTCCTCTGAATATTTGGAGAAGCTGCACGAAATCTTCCGCGGCCTCCATGAAGACCTACGATGGGCACCTCAGCGGCTGCTGGGGACGGCCAGGACCGAAGAGAAGAAGAAGTTGATCAGAGATTTTGATGAAAAGCACCAGGAAGCAAATGAAGCGCTGGCAGAGATGGAGGAAGAGCTACGGTCTGCACCCCTGTCCTTCCGTAACCCCATGATTGTCTAAGCTGCGAAACTACAGGAAGGACCTTGGCAAACTCCATCGGGAGGTGAGAAGCACACCTTTGACAGCAGCCACACCTGGGGGCCGAGGAGACATGAAGTATGGCACACACGCTTTAGAAAATGAGCATATGAATGGGCTGCATTCACAAAGGGCATTGCTTCTGCTAGGCATTGGAAGCCTAAACAGGGCCACTCAAAGCATTGAGCGTTCTCATCGGATTGCTACAGAAACTGACCAGATTGGCTCAGAAATCATAGAAGAGCTGGGGGAGCGATGAGACCAGCTGGAACGTACCAAGAACAGACTTGAAAACTTGAGCAAAAGTCGAAAGATTCTCCGTTGGATGTCCAGAAAAGTGACGACCAACAAGCTGCTGCTTTCCATTATCATCTTACTGGAGCTAGCTATCCTGGGAGGCCTGGTTTATTACAAATTCTTCCGTAAGCATTGAAATTGCGATAGGGAAAGGTGTGTGGATCAGAACCTTGACCCTGTGGACAAATGTTATTAGGGAGTGGAATAAGCATGTGGCTGCTGTGGGCTAACAGTTCAAGGATGCACTGTGTAGCCAGACTGGGAGGAGGAAGGGCAGCCAGAAAAACCACATAGATGTGAAGGAACAATGACAAGACCAATATGATATACCAAGGTAATAAATGCAGTTTATGACTTCTGCAAATTTACATAGTACTGTAACATATCAATACCTTGTGAATTTAAAAAAAAAAAAAAAAAAAAAAAAAACATTTACAGTAGTATTATTGGTCACCAAAATGGAGAGGGGGAACTTTACAATCGTGAAAATGTATCCATGTTCTTATTAAGGCAGTATCAGTCCAGCCAACCATTTAGTATCTGTCCCCTTGAATGCTTTGCAAATCTGGAATGCCCATCGTGAAATGTGCCAGTGCACAGTGTTTCCTAGATTCTCACACGTTCTTCATTTTCTGATTCATCTGGTGAACTGGGAGTAGGAAGTTGGTCATAGACAATGTGTCCTCCTTCCCTTGTCTGACCAAAACTTGAAGCAGTCACATCCACTGCCAGGCTAGCTGTAGCCTTCGCCTCTTCATCTGAAGTGGCCAACCGAGGATTGACTTCAACAAGATCCAATGCTGACAGCAACCCTGGAAGAATAAGTATCAAAATCTCAGAAAATCGCCTAGCTGGTGCTTTTAGTGAGGGTTGTCCCACTTGGACAATGAGAACAAGCCAAGGTAAAAACAGGAGCACTTTTCACTATAAAATTATCTATTGTAAGAAAGCCCCTTGCACCTCATCCTCTTATCCATCAATTCAAGTTAAAACACTATAAGCTGAAGTACTGAAAGAAACCTTTAAGGTAATCAAATAATTCATCCCTATTCAGCTAACATAATAGGCCTAGCTATCAGGCTTTCTAATGCTCTATCTGTTTTTGTTATTGTTTTGGGGGGTGCTGGGGATCAAACTCAGGACCTTCTGCGTGATACGCACACACTGTGCCACTGAGCTACATCCCCCACCCCGTTTGTATCCCTTAAGACACTGTACCACGTGCCCTAAAATGTATATTCTTATCCCTTCATGCTTGAGTTCTGAGGAAAGTTCTACATCTGATACATTTTTTATGTCTCCCAGCAGACTGGCCCAGCATCTTACACTTGGCCATGGGAAGATACAGTCATATGTTGCCTTCTATGAGGGTTTGAGAACTTTTGCCCAAGTCCTCAGCATTGTTCTTTGGCCTGGAGGGGAAGGGAAGAACCTATCCAGATCTTCTTCCCTCCCCTTCTACATAGCCAACTTCTCTAGAACTAACTTCTTAATTGGTTAATCTGGATAAAGTTAATCTACCTCTTTGAGAGTCATCTGAATAAACTAGTGTTCAAGAATACAGTATCTAAGAATATTTGGTGTGACTATAAAGACTAGAATCATGGGTGTATACACCTAGTGGCTTATTGATATTATGTTATAGTACATGATACTTAGTGTCATTGTATCTGTTCAGTGTGTTGTCTTAGCAGAACATAGCTGATTGCAGTGTGCAAAACTGCAACGACCAGGCATGTTACCATAGTATTTCCATCATTTTGTCCATATGACCTGTCTCTCTGACGGTTTATGTCACTGATTTATACTGGCTAAACCTGCACCCTGAACCTATCCCAAAAGTAATAATCAGAGAGTGTGTGCTACTATTACCTATGTTTCCTGTCTACTGCCATCCTGCAAATTAAAGAAAACTGTTTGATGTAAAAAAAAAAAAAAAAAAAAAAAAAAAAAACATGCATTGGACAAAAGATAAGCCTCCTCAAGAAGCAGTCCTGGGAAAATTAGAAATCCATTTGTAACAAAATGAAATTAAGCCTCTATCTCTTAACCTGCACAAAACTCAACTCAAAGTGGTTCAAATATTTAGTTGAGAAAACTTTTTATATTATTATTATTTTAATATTATCTCCTTGGCTATCAGTGATGTGTTGCTGAGAAAACACAGATAACTATTTACATTTCACTAAGTAAACTGTTCACTTAGAATTTTTATGTTGTTTATAATTTTCTTCATGTTTTTATTTTTATTAAATTTGTTATTTCATAATTTTTGTTATCATAAATGTATCTTAAAATATTTCCTGATATTTACTGTTAGATAGTTACACGTTTTATTTATCATTGTTCTTGTGGCCATTAGCTACATAACTAGTCTCTCTTGATAATTCTAATAATGAGTCTGAAGTATCTCATTGGTATTTTTCTATGTAATACCACAGAGGAATGTAACATCAATTTGAATGAATCCTACAAATATCTCTTTAAGAAAAGCAGTGTATTTCAAGTGCATAAATACAATATTGTGTAACTGATATAACATTTTATAACAAAATAATAATCTCTGAACAATCAGAATCAAGGACATTAACATAAGTATACATTCAAATACTTATAATGTGTATTTTTTGAACTAACATTACTTGATGAATACATAACATTCTTTTCTTTTTCTTTGATTTAAATAAAATGCTTTGAATATTTTGCCAATGATTTCAATGTTTGCTGCAGGTATTTATAGATAAATCCATGTTAAGAATATATCTTTTGGCCAGGCAAAGTTGCTCATACCTGTAATCCCAACAACTCCGGAGGCTGAGACAGGATCACAAGTTCAAAGCCAGCCTCAGCAATGAAGAGGTGCTAAGCAACTCAGTGAGACCCTGTCTCTAAATAAAACACAAAATAGGGCTGGGGATGTGGCTCAGTGGTTGAGTGCTTCTGAGTTCAATCTCCAATTAAAAAAAAAAAAAAGAATGTGTCTTTCTATTACTAGTTTGCTTATTAGAAGAATCAGAAGTCTTTTTATTTATAATATAATATAATATATTTAAATTACATTAATAGATATTTCGAATTAATTTTTAATTAATTGCATTGTTGCATTTTAACATAGTATCACTTTGGCTTTGGCTCTTTAAAAATATGTGGATGTTTTACTCTAAATATTATATTTAGAATTCTTACTTCTATATTTCTAAGTGATATTGACTAATCAAGCACTCTGTGCTATAGCCCCAACCTTATTTCATACTTTTTAATCTATAATTCCAGTATTGATTTCCTTAGCAGTCAAACACCATGCAGGAATATTTTCACTTTTATTTGAGGATTCAATCCTCTGAGAGAGCATTGCTTCATTTCTTTCATTTTTCCCTACTATTAATAAATTATTGCTATTTTAGATTTTGTTTCCTCTGCTTTACTTATCAGACATTGCATAACTTCATTTTGAAGACCTGTTTGGGGATTGATTTATGGGTATAATTATTAGAGGATACTATTATTGCCACCTGAAGGTAAAAATATAAGAGTAAAATGAAATCTTTCTCCCAGGAAGAGAGACTACCCCAAATCCTTCCTTTTGGGTGTGCTGGCCACATGGACTCAGCTTTACATTGGAGCTACAGCTTCACTCTCTCCCTAGCTCAGAGGACATTTCTAGCTTTTTAATTGAAAGTAGATGGCAAATCCAGGGCTACTATCCATTGTTTTCTACCTGGAATATGCACCAGGAACAACTCCAGTTTTGGAATCAGATAGCATTCTGGTTTTCATTTTTCTCCTTCCTCTTTTATCCATTTTCATAAGGCTTATTTTTACCTGGAGGATATTTCAGGGTATCTCACTCTCCATGGAGAGAAGTGGAAGACATTGCCTGATTTCTAATGTGCCAGTATGCCTGAAAAATTCAGTTGTCGACTGCATATCCCCATCCACTTTAACTACATTGCTCTCAAGCAGCTCAGGTCTCATCCCTCCGACCATCATTTGCTGGCCAGCTGTCTTACACAGAGACTAGCTTTTTTTCTAGTCTCTGCTATTTTCTAGTGATGACAGCTTGACAAGTGCAAGCAAAATGCCTTTAAGAATCTGTTTCCCAAATATTTTATTTACTTATTTATTTATTTGAGGCTATGGTAAATGGGGTAGTTTTCCTTGTTTCCTTTTCTGAGGATTTGTCAGTGATATACAGAAATGCCTTTGATTTATGGTTGTTGATTTATATCCTGCTACTTTGCTGAATTCATTTCTTAGTTCTAGAAGTTTTCTGGTGGAACTTTTTGGGTCTTCTAGGTATAGAATCATCATCAACAAATAGTGCCAACTTGAGTTCTTCTCTTCCTATGTGTATTCCTTTGATTTCTTTCATCTAACTGCTCTGGCCAGTGTTTCAAGAACTATGTTAAATACAAGTGGTAAAAGGGGGCATCCCTGTTTTGTTCCAGTTTCTAGAGGGAATGTCTTCAATTTTTTTTTTTCATTTAGAATGATGTTGGCCTGGGGCTTAGCGTACATAGCCTTTATGATGTTGAGGTATGTTCCTCTTATCCCTAATTTTTCTAGTGTTTTGAACATGAAGATGTGCAGTATTTTGTCAAATGTTTTTCCTGCATCTATTGAGATGATCATATGATTCTTATCTTTAAGTCTATTAATATGATGAATTACATTTATCGATTTCTATATGTTGAACCAACCCTGCACCCCTGGGCTAAATCCCACTTGATCGTGGTACACAATCTTTTTGATATGTCTTTGTATTTGATTTGCCAGAATTTTATTGAGAATTTTTGCATCTATGTTCATTAGAGATATTGGTCTGAAGTTTTTTTTTTTTTTTTTTTTTGATGTGTCTTTGCCTGGTTTTGGAATCAGGGTGATATTGGCCTTATAGGATGAGTTTGGAAGTCCTCCCTTTTTCTATTTCCTGAATTAATTTGAAGAGTATAGGAATTAGTTCTTCTTTAAAAGTCTTATAGAACTTGGCTGTGTATCCATCTGGTTCTGGGCTTTTGTTTGTTGGTAGACTTCTGATGGCATCTTCTATTTTGTCACTTGAAATTGATCTGTTTAAATGATATATATCATCCTGATTCAATTTGGACAAATCATATGACTCTAGAAATTTGTCAAAGCCTTCAATGTTTTCTATTTTATTGGGGTACAAGTTTTCAAAATAATTTCTAATTATCTCCTGTATTTCTGTAGTGTCTGTTGTGATATTTCCTTTTTCATCACATATGTTAGTAATTTGAGTTTTCTCTCTCCTTCTCTTCATTAGCTAAGAGTCTGTCAATTTTATTTATTTTTTTCAAAGAACCAACTTTTTGGTCTGTAAATTTTTTTTGTTTCTATTTCATTGATTTCAGCTCTGATTTTAATTGTTTCCTGTCTTCTACTGCTTTTGGTATATATTTGTTCTTCTTGTTCTAGGGCTTTGAGAGGTAATGTTAAGTCATTTATTTGTTGATTTTTTTCTTCTTTTAAGGAATGAACTCCATGCAATGAACTTTCCTCTTAGAAGTGCCTTCATAGTGTCCCAGAGATTTCAACATGTTGTATTGGTATTCTCATTCACCTCTAATTTTTTTTTAAATCTCCTCCTTGATGTCTCCTGCATCCCATTGTTCATTCAGTAACATATTATTTAGTCTCCAGTTGTTGGAGTAGCTTTTATTTTTTATTTTATTATTGATTTCTAATTCCATTCCATTATGATCTGATAGAATGCAGGGTAGTATCTATACTTTTTTATATTTGCTAAGACTTGCTTTGTGGCATAATATATAGTCTATTTTAGAGAAGGAACCATGTTCTGCTGTGAAGAAAGTGTACTCACTTGTTGAAGGAAGAAATATTCTATATATGTCAGTTAGGTCTAAGTTATTGATTGTGTTATTAAGTTCTATAGTTTCTTTGTTCAGCTTTTGTTTAGAAGATCTATCCAGTGGTGAAAGAGGTGTGTTAAAGTCACTCTAAATTATTGTGTTGTGGTCTATTTGACTCTTGAACTTTAGAAGAGTTTTTTTGATGAATGTAGATGCTCCATTTTGGGGGGCATATATATTTATCATTGTTAAGTCTTGTTGGTGTATGGTTCCCTTGAGCAGTATGTAGTGTCCTTATTTATGCCTTTTGATTAACTTTAGCTTGAAGTCTATTTTATTTGATATGAGGATGGAAACCCCTGCTTGCTTCCATAGTCCATGTAAGTGGTATGATTTTTCCCAACCTTTTGCCTTCAGTCTGTGAATGTTGTTTCCTATGAGATGAGTCTCTTGGAGGCAGCATATTGTTGTTGTTGTTGTTGTTGTTTATCTAATCTGCCAGTCTATGTCTTTTGATTGGTGAGTTTAGAACATTAACATTCAAAGAAGACCTTAGTAGGTGGAAAGATTTACCTTGCTCTTGGATACACAGAATTAATATTATCCAAATGACCGTACTACCAAAAGCACTATATGCATTTAATGCACTGCCAATCAAAATCCCAATAACATTCCTCATTTAAATAGAAAAAGAAGTCATCAAATTCATCTGGAAAATAAGAGACACAGAATAGCAAAAGCAATCCTTAGCAGGAAGAGTAAAACAGGTAGCAACACTATACCATGCCTTAAATGATACTACAGAGGAATAGTAACAAAAACATAATGGTCTTGGCACCAAACCAGACTGGTATACCAATGGTACAGAATAGGAGACACAGAGACTAATCCACAAAATTACAATTATCTTATATTAAACAAAGGTGCATATATTGTAGAAAAGATAGCCTGTTCAAAAAACTGTACTGAGAAAAATGGAAATCCATATGCAACAAATTAAATTAAACTCCTATCTCTCACCCTGCACAAAACTTAACTCAAATGGATCAAGATCCTGGTAATAAAACCAGAGACCCTACATCTAGTAGAAGAAAAAGTAGGCCCTAATATCCATCATGTCAGATTAAGCCCCAACTTCTTTAATAAAACTCCTGAGGTGCAAGAATTAAAATCAAGAATCAATAAATGGGATGGAATCAAACAAAAAGAGTTTCTTCTCAACAAAAGAAACAATTTGTGAGATGAATAGAGAGCCTACAGATTGGGAGCTAATTTTTACCCATCACACAACAAATAGAGCCCTAATCTCTAGGATATATAAATAACTCAAAAAGCTAAGCATCAAAAAAGCAAAAAACCCAATCAATAAATGGGCCAAGGACCTGAACACACTTCTCAGAAGAGGATATACAATCAATCAACAAATATATGAAAAAATGTTCATCATCGCTAGCAATTAGAGAAATGAAAATCAAAACTACTCTGAGATTTCATCTCACTCCAGTCAGAATGGCAGCCATCAAGAATACAAACAACAATAAGTGTTGGTGAAGATGTGGGGGAAAAGGTGCACTCATATTCTGCTGGTGAGACTACAAATTGGTGCAGCCAATTTGGAAAGCAATTTGGAGATTCCTTGGAAAACTGGGAATGAAACCACCATTTGACCCAACTATCCCTCTTCTCACTCTATACCTAAAGGACTTAAAAAGAGCATACTACAGAGATACAGCCACATCAATGTTTATAGCAGCACAATTCACAATAGGTAAACTATGGAATCAATCTAGATGCCCTTCAGTAGATGAATGGGTAAAAAATGTGGTATATATACAAAATGGAATATTACTCACCAATAAAAGGGAATAAAATCATGGCATTTGCAGGTAAATGGATGGGGTTGGAGACAATATTGCTATGTGGAGTTAGCCAATCCCAAAAAACCAAAGCCGAATGTTCTCTCTGATATAAAGAGGCTGATTCATAGTGGGGTAGGAAGGGAGAACAAGGGAAGCATAGATGAACTCTAGATAAGGAAAGGGGCATGGGGTTAGAAATGATGGTGGAATAAGTGGACATCACTGTCCAAAGTACATGTAAGAAGACACGAATTGGTGTGAATATATTTTGTATACAACCAGAGATATCAACAATGTGCTCTATGTGTATAATATGAGTTGAAATGCATTCTACTGTCATATGTAAAACAAAAGGCCCTGTTTCCTTGCATAGTACCTACCTAGTTTGATTTCTTAATTAGAATACAGCATTCAGGACCTTTGCATTGATTGGTATAATATCATATACATATAGTATATCCATACTGGGTATGGTGGTGCTCACCAGGACTCTCAGCTACTCATGAAACTGAGGCAGAAGGATTGCAGGTTTGAAGCCATCCAGAGTGCAATTTGGGGAGACTGTGTCTCAAAATAAAATGAAAAGGGCTTGAGATGATGCTCAGTGGTAGAGTGTTTGCCTGGCATGCTCTAGTCCCTGGGTTCAATCCCCAGTACTGCAAAAGAAAACAAAAAAAGTACATGCAGTGGTCTAGTTGAAGCAGAGCTGTTTGTGTTATATAAGGTCATGAGGGAAATTGAATCAGTTATGTTTAATACAACCAATGTGTTCTTTCACACTGCCAATAGCTGGGTATTGTGTTTCAGATGAAAGTCATTTTTTTTCTTTATATTCACCCTGTTTTTTGGTGTTTTTAAAAATGTTACTTTCTATTCATGTCTATTCTTTGAGTCGCATCATGCTATCACTAACTCTCTGTTAATTTAAACATTAAAAAGTTATTCTGTGACTGAAGGGTTCTAATGGCTTTAAAGAATATATATTATATTATGTCATATTAATTCAGGCTGTAGGTTGGAGAGGAGGTAGTTAAATGTGGAGACATTGGAAATACCAAACAGAACCCCACTGTTATTTTTCACAAATGCGCTGGGCTGACAGGTTGTTTAATATAAACAGAATAATGTGTGTCTTGACATTTTCAAATTGTCTAGGAACTCTTAGAACTGAATACTTCATCATGCCTTTGGTTCCTCAGTGTTCTTTTCAGAAAATTCTTTCTGACTGAAATAAGTAGGTGACATTAGATTTTCTCCTAAGAACACAAACAAGTCTCCCTTCTAAAAAAGAGTTTCCAATGTTTAAATCAGAGAGAAAGTTCAGGTAGACTTGCAAATATACATTTATATTTATTCCAATTTAACATTTGTATGTATCAGATAATTGCTTTGATAAGGTGGGAATAAGGTTAACAAAACTTTGGAGAGAAGAGAAAGCAGCTTCATTTCCTACAGCCACCTTCCTCATTTCTCATGTCAGTTTCACAAAAGCACATGTATCAAGTGCCCAGAAGAGACTTACTCCAAGCAAATGTGCTTTCCCTTACAAAAAGAAAAAGGAAAAAAGAAGACAATTTTTAACAGAATAAACAGTGTTTGGATTCCTATTTTATAAAAGGATTCAACATATGTAATTGCATTCCTCATATATGGATTAAAATTTAGTGCGATTAAACACATATGCACAAAGCCATTTTAAAATAATCTGTTGATTCAGTATGCCTAATGTTCTCTCAGGCTTTATTTAGTACATCTGCAACAATTATAGGTTCAATTTCTCACCTACTCAGTTATATTATATTGGCTGGACAGCTGTTTAAAGATGATGAAAATATTCATGATATCATTCCAACAGTGGTCAATAGGTTTAATTTTTATGATATATATATAATTACCAGGTACTTGCTAAAAACAGGTTTGGGACAGAAAGCTCTTTATCATTCTGAGCCATCGATCTTGAAGAAAATATTAAAGATGGAAGAAGGCAAAATTGAATATTGAGTTTTCATTCACCTATTTCTGACAAATTAAAAAAAGAAAGAAAGAAAAGAAAAAAATCCTGGTCTTTCTGGATTTTAACAAAAATGTTCTAACATGATCCTAAGGTTAAATATCACACAGTGACCTACTTTTAATATGTAAGAGACCTGACTGGACAAGTTTCCTATCCCTCTTCTTTTCTATATACTGATGACTTCACTCACTTGGTTTGGTTATTAGCTAACCTCACCTTTGCAAAGACATGCTTGCCTATTTGCCTAAGATTTCCTCTGTGACACTTTTTATTTCTTTGTAATCCCCTCAGTACATAAAATGATCTATTTGATATCTTATTTATAATAAGCATTTGTTGACTCACTTGATATTGTATGCAGTAGAGAAATATCTCAAAGAGTGGAATTTGGGGGACAAATAGGTAAAATCTTCAGAGTGAAAAAATTGGTCTCTGAAATACATATTGATCCAGATTAAATGGTCATTCTGAGAAATGAACAAAAATAAGACTCTGAACACAGTAGCCCCCAAAAGGAAACAATGTGTGGTGGGGATAGAGTAGGAGAGACCAAGCTGTATACAAGAAATTTTGAAACACTGAGAAGCATTAATTATGATTCATTTGTGGTTATTCTATTCTTGGGCTGGCTTTCCTGTAGACATAATGAGATTTAGTCTGAATGTGATACCAAATGCTGCCTGAATAAGAATGATTTCATTTATGAGTTGACAACAGTGTCCTGAGTCATTAGAGTGAGCTGATAGGACAAAGTTAAAAACAACAAAAAATCCACCCCAACAATACTAACAAAAGTTTACTCCTGGGTCATATAAATGAAAAGAAAAACATAAACCTAAGTTAGTACAGTTAACAGACTTTTATCTGGTTGACATATATCAGGTAAATATGATGATGTTGACTTTGCCTGGGATCTACTCCTGATTACCAGGGTTTAGCAAACCTGTTCCACAAAGAAACAGACAGTAAACATGTGGCTATTGGGGTATTGTCACATATACATCTTTGTCTTTTTTTGTTCATTTTTTAAACCCTTTAACTAAGGAAAAAATTCTCAGCTCAAATGTCATAAATATATTTTTCTTGAGATGCATTTGACTTCTTGAATATAGTTTGCCACCTTTGCTTATTACCAAGGTAAGCTATAGGGCATAATTAACAAATATTTTAACATATTTTACTCATCTAAGTACATGTGGTAATAAGTTTCCAAGACAGACCCCAACGATCCTTTGCTTCAGATATTTACATTCTTAAATATTCATCCCTCAAATACAAATCAAAATTACTCTAAGATATCATCTGACTCCAGTCAGAGTGGCAGCCATCAAGAATATGAATAACAAGTGTTGGCGAGGATGTGGGGAAAAAGGCACACTCATACATTTCTGGTGGGACTGCAAATTGGTGCAGCCAATCTGGAAAGCAGCATAGAGATTCATTGGAAAACTTGGAATGGAACCACCATTTGACCCAGCTATCCCACTCTTTCGTTTGCACCCTAAGGACTTAAAAACAGGATACTACAGAGACACAGCCATATCAATGTTTATAGCAGCACAATTCACAATAGCTAAATTGTGGCATCAACCCAGATGCCCATCAGTAGATGAATGGATAGGGAAACTTTGGTGTATTACAGAATGGAACATTACTCAGCATTAAAAGAGAATAAAATCATGGCATTTGCAGGTAAATGAATGGAGTTGGAGAATATAATGCTAAGTGAAGTTAGCCAATCCTAAAAAAACCAAAGGTCCAATATTTTCTTTGATATGAGGATGCTAACTCATAATGGTGATTTGGGGGATGGAACATGGGAGGGATGGAGGAACTTTAGATAGGGCAAAGGGGTGGGAGGGGAAAGGAGGGAATAAGAGGGTAGGAATGATAGTGGAATGAGTTACACATCATTACTGTGGGAGGCCATCCTTGCAAGTGATTTGAGTTACCTCCCTGGCTGGGTGAGAGGCGCTTAGACACAGCTGTGTCAGAGCTTTCCCCACTCTTCTCCAGGTCCAAGGGCTTGTCCATGCAGAGGTGTGTAATTAGAGTCTTGTCTCTTTGATTCAAAACTCCCTAGCGTTTTCTCACAATTCAAACCTTCTTTCATGGAGCCAGCAGGGCCAAGGGCTAGACATTATCTTAAGTACATGTATGAAAACACAATTGATGTGAAAATACTTTGTGTATAATCAGTGACTTGAAAAATTGTACTGTATATATGTAATATGAAATGCATTGCCTTCTGCCATCATATAGAACAAATTAGAATAAATAAATAATTTAAAAATATTCATCTCTCTTTGACTGTGAGCTACATTTAGTGAATAAAAAGGCAATAGCAACACTGTATGACTAGGATCCTTCCTATATGAGCCAATATGGTTTTTGTTTCTATATCTTAGACCACTTCCCTGCAGTAATCCAGATGTCACTGTGAACCAGCAGATTGAGAGGTCCTTAAAGCAAGTAACTGAAGCCTCCAACTAACTACCATCTGAGTGCAAGTGGAATCATAATCCCCAGTATTAGTCAAGTCTCAAACAATTGCAATATTTTTCTTTTTTCCTTTTTTTACAGTTGTATCTTTGAATGACATTTTGGTTGCAGTTTTGTATGATACCTTAAGCCAGAATCATAGAAAAATAATACTGTAATCTATCCCTACTGATTTAGATATTTACAGCTAACCTATAGTCTGATTTAGAGAAATGACTTTATATGAATTAAGAAGTTCATTTAGTAATCACAGCAAAATATATGATGGAATATAAGTTTTAGGAGGTAGGACAGATTCTATGTATTTTCTTTACCATCATATTTCTCGAACATAGTACATAAGTGATATATATGAATTTTTGAAGAAATATTTTTGAGAAGTGTTCAATCTCATATTATTAAATTTATACACAAAAAATGTTAATGACTTTTAAATTTATAAAGACATATTCCCTTTGGTCCGTAATTCTCTTTTTCAGTCATCCTAATTCCAGTTTGCATAACAAATACTTGAAATAAATTAGTACAAAGGTAATGTTTGGCTTATTGTTTTTTTGATTATCAAAGCCTGACACTATCTATAGTGTGATATTTTCATTGATTGTCAAGTTATATCAGTTTATCGTATATTGGTTGTAGCATTCTTCAACAAAATGATCTGAATAAATTTGAGTCAATTGAGTCAACAAATACTTATACACAATAGAAACAGATGTAACAGAAATCCTGATCTCAAAATAATACTGTAATTTACAGACAAGATACTTTGAGGAAGCAAAGAACACAGTCTAAAAGGAAAATCATTACAGTGATTGTTAAATTATACACTTTTTAATAAATAATACTTGGATTTTTAAATATGTAACAATCTCTAAGGGAAAACATGGCATGTTATTTGTGGAGTTCTGCCCACTAGCTAATTGAAATAGCAAATGTTTACCTTGGATCAACTCATGACAGTGCCACAGTTTAACAGATTAAGATTTACAGATTGTCACTGCTAATGGCACACAATGACTGCAGCTGCACTAGTTTGGTGGCCCAGGAAGTGTGCTTGGCCAGGCAGGCACTGCATCTGCACGCTTGATGTTAACACTTGGGCCTTTTATAGCTGTGATAAAATTGACAATTTATGCACAGACATGCCAGGACCTAGAGCCAAGCAAGATGAAATCACTGACGTTGAGGGGCACAGATTCAAGGTGCCTGCCAGAAGCCTGTGCAGCTGTATTAGAAGCAGAAAGCAGGTTCCATTGACACACCTGCTACAGAAACCTGATTTGCAAAATCTGTACTTCTTCCCTCCCAGGAGATAAACGCAGCACCTCATTCATTACAGTGTACACATAGCAAAGTGTGGGTTTGGGTATTTATTCAATTTGTTCAACAAGAGAAATGGTCTACTTGAAAGTAAGTTTCTCATCTTCCATTTTTAAAATGCAGGGAGATTTGAGTGAGTGGTGTCCCATCCTATTTCTCAGTCCTATTTGTTCAGGAAAGCTGAGCTTTCTGCTAGCAAATCAATCCAAATGGGGAGCTAGCAGCCTAGGTCTAGGTCTTTCCTGGCTAAGTTGAGCCTTTTTCATGGTGTGGCCTTGTGAGAACTGAGCCTGCCTTCTTGTGTTGTTATGCAATGTGAGCCAAGAGCCCAGTGCCTCTGCGTGAGAAAGGCTTGAGAGCCTGTTGAGTGTCTGAATTGAAGCCATCCCTTCTGATCCAGCTACTCAGTCCAATCTCAGCAAAATGTGGTGGCAGGGACAGAAATTTCTTTCCTACTCTCCATGTTTCTGTCAGTTGGAGAAAACTCATTAACATAATAAATTTAGTCTTTTTCTGTAACTTGGCACAAGGAAGTATCCACATAATGCTCACCTCTGACTCACTCTTTCCTCTCTTAAATTTAGTTGTTCTTCAAGAAACATATGCAAATTGGTGGATCTGTCTGATTGCAAATTTCAATATAAAGAAATATACTTGCTCAGGAAAAAAGCTTCATTGTCCAATTTCAGCTTTACCAATAATATATTGCTACTTTGTGTTTTTATTAGTGTAAAACCAGGAATGAGAAGAATGATATTAATTGACTACTTCTACCTCAACAGTTCAGCTTTTGAGAGTCTGGAACAATAACTGACATACATTAGAAAAAGAAGTGAATATTGTTGAAAATTGGTTTCACATATTACAGGCTCCATCACGTTTTATTTCCCTATCATGCACTTCCAACATGTTTAACTACACCAGGGAACTATAAAGGTAGTAACACAGAAATCACACACACACACACACACTCTAAAAGGTCTTATTGTATTCAGATTAGAGTGGATAGCTTCTAAACACATTGTGTATTCACTACTCAGAACTTAGAAGGAAAGAAATCTTCCCTTTTTGGAATTAATTAATTACTCAAATGAGAATCAGTCACCAGAAATTAATAAGTTAGCTTTGATCAAAAAGCAAGCAAACTGAGGTTTCTCATGGGTCATGTATATAGTTTCTGCCAAGGACGACATGATCTAAATTGAATGAAGGAGCCAGGTCAGGGTCTCATTAGATCCAAAATGCCAGAAAAATATTTTACAATGAAGAAACCATATATACAAGATAACTCTGAAAAACCTAAGGAATCTCGAGATCTTTATTTCTAAGAATTTCAGATATACCGGGTTTCAACTGTTTATATTGTTGAAGGTGATGTAACTATTCACAGGCATTCACAGTAAAATTATCCTCATTCCCCATGAATATTTTGTTTTCCATATATGATGAAAGAACCTGCTTCAGAGCACTATCTTTCACTTGTCACCTTTAAATATTATTTTAATTATCTAAATTCATCTCCAGAACTTTTGAAAATTTAAGAGGCACTAAATATACTAATACTGTCAAATTCCAAATATGGTATAAAATAATAAGCAGGGCATATAATTCGTCCAAGGAATCAGCTATTGCATTCCAGCAAGGGCTACAGTGGAGGGTTAGACGGCACTGAAGAAGGTCCTCTGGTGATAGGACTAAGGTTTTTTTCAGTCATTTCTATTGCACTTATTTCCTTTTCCAACTCTAGTGAACTTAGTTGTGTATCTGAACAAGAACATACAACATTTTAGAAGATACAAAGACTTATTTTAGACATGAAAAAGTAGTTTTCTGTCTGGTACAGTGGCACATGCCTGTAATCCCAGCAACTCAGGAGGCTGAGGCAGGAGAATCACAAGTTCAAGGCCAGCTTTAGCAACTCAGTGAGGCCCCAAGCAATTTAGTGAGACCCTGCCTCAAACTAAAAAAATTAAAAAGTGCTGAAGATGTGGCTCAGTGGTAAAGTATCCCTGGGTTCAATCCCCAGTACAAAATAATAATAATAATAATTTAATATATAATATAGTTTAGTTTAACATATAATGTATAAAATATATATAATATATTACATATTATTTTTCTATACATATATTAGTTTTCTGTAAATATAGTTTGGCTAAAGGAAAATAACTATAGCTAATTCATAATAGCTTATTAGTAGCACATTGATGATGGCTGTAACCTCCTAATAATAACTTTTTAGATTCCCAATATAAGCAAAATGTAACCTACTTATTTGTCTACTCTGAACATACATTGTATATTTATAATACTCTTTCCTGTTTCATAAAGAACAATTGAGTTAGAAAGAATACTGTTTTAAATTGCTTTCACTTTCATGGAAATAATTTATAACCCAATTATATTTTAATTCATTATAATTTGAACTTTTATGCTTATAGATTTAATAGTGATATGAAAATTATGTAAACTTTTAAAAACCAGTAAATACTAATTGACCTTGTCTTTCATTATAGTAATCAAGTAAACTTTCATTTCTGTATGTTTTAATTTCTGATGGGTACCATATAACAATATTGTTGACTTCATTTCCTAGATTGCCCCATAAACTCACATTTTATTAGGAAAAATAATCATTTGGATTTTTTAAATAAAAATAGACACAAAATATAAACCCCAAAGTATGCCCCCTGTGACCTATCTCCTCCAACTATTTCCTGTCTGACTTCAGTTAATCCCTCTCAGGGGATTAATTCATTAATTGGGTTACAACTCTCATCATCTAATCAGTTTACCTCCAAACCTTCTTGCATTGTCTCAAACATGAGTTTTGGGAAACAACTCATACCTAACTTATAACATGAAAGTTTTTTGGATTTTTATAAGTGCACAAAATGTTATTAGATAACTGAAAGAAATATATTGTGAAAACACATAGAATGTAACATTCACTATTACTTAATAATTATCTTCTAGTTCGAGTCACTAAGTAAAAATAAACCAAAACTATGAAACCTCTAGTAGAAAAATCAAGCATTATACTTTCAATAATCATCCATATTGTAGCATGTTTTGGTGCTTCATTTCTTTTCCTTAGTGAATAATATCCCTTTGCATGTATATAGTACATTGTGTGCATTCATTTATCTATTGATGGGTATAGTGAATCTTGCTACTACGAACATTCATGTACAAGTATTTGAGTATTTGTTTCCAATTTTGTGGGTATATGTCTAGAAGTGAAATTAGTATGTCATATGTAATTCTATGTTTGATCTGTTAAGGAGTGAACATTTTCCACAATGGCTGCACCATTTCATATCACCACTGGCAATATGAGAGATTTCCAATTTCTCCACCTTCTCTCCAACACCTGTCATCTTCTATTTCATAAGAGTAGTGTTATTACAACCACCTAGTAAACATGAAATGGTGTCTGATTGTGTGGCAATTAGATTTTAGATAAAATATTGAAAGCATGATCCATAGAGAAAAAAAAAAGTACAGTAGGACTTTTTAAAATAAAAACATTTTCTCTGAAAAAGACAGTGTTAAGAGGTTGGGAAGACACACTATAGACTGAGAAATCTTTTCAAAACTCAGATAAAGGACTGATATTTAAAAGTAACAAAAATTCTTAAAACTCAACAATAAGACAAGAAACAGCCCAGCTTTAAAAATGGGTAGAATTAGCCGAATGAATATCTCACTAGAGACAGACACATGGCAAATAGGCATATGATAGATGAAAGTCACTATCATTCATAATAGGGAACTACAAATTAAAACAATGGAATGACACCACACTCCTTTTAGAACGTGAAGGGAAAAAAGAACTGGGAATACAAATTGTTACTAAGGATACAGAACAAGAGAAACCCTCACTCGTTGCCAATATGTATATACAATGTGTGTATCTTTGCAAGGGAATTTTCTGGTTTCTTACAAAGCTGAGAATTATCTGATCTAACAAGGCTTGACAGTGAATCTTAAGGGTTGTGCAACTCTTCGGTATAACTCTGTCAGACTGGGTGCAAGACATAATTCCTTTGTGAAAATCCGTAGTACTTTACAACACAAATAAGACTTTTACATATGCAATGAAAAACATTTAGGAAGTTTGGTAAATTCAAGGCAAAAATTTAAAACTGACAGAAACCATGTCAGTGTATTACAATTATATGAAACAACTTTAGTGAAATAAGTGAGGATAAGGGACCAGCCAAAGTCATTTTGGAAAAGAGTAGCATCAGACAGTGAAAGGTAAAAACACTTTTATGAATGTGCTATTATATATTTGGTAAAATTACTTCTCAATGAAACTATGAGTTTTTGAGTCTGATACTGTTCTATATATATGTATACTGGGATTGAGAGAGCAAGTAAATGGATGTAGATGGTCGAGGTCACGTCTCTCATTCTAGGAACGAGAATTTTCAGATAAACAAGGGCAGGAGGCAAAACTTATCCATCTGAGATGGATTGGACTTGAAGGCATAAGTATGAACTTACATTTATCTTAAAAGAGACACAGATTATGGTTTTAAACATAAACTATGGATGTGTGTTTATAAATGTGCTAGTATGCACACATATTTCAGAGCTTTGTTCAACAAAGAGCTATATTTTAAAAATTTATTTATTTGTTCTAACTTGTTATATATGGCAACAGAATGAATTTTAATTCATAATACAGATATAGAGCACAATTTTTCATGTCTCTGGTTGTACACAAAGTAGAGTCACACCATTCATGTCTTCATACATGCACTTGGGGTAATGATTTCTATCTCATTCCACATTCTGTCCTACCCACTGCCCCCTCTCTTACTCTCCCTCCTCTTTGCCCTATCTAAAGTTCCTCTATTCCTCCCTTACTCCCACTGTCCCATATCCATTATGGATCAACACCCTCATATCAGAAAAAAAAAACATCTGGCCTTTGGTTTTTTGGGATTGGCTTATAAAATCATGGCATTTGCAGGTAAATGGATGGAGATGGAGAACTTTATGCTAAGTGAAGTAAGCCATCTTTATCCATTTACCTGAAAATGCCATGATTTTATTCTCTTTTAATTCTGAGTAATATTCCATTATGCATATATACCACAGTTTATTTATTCATCTATTGAAGGGCATCTAGGTTGGTTCCACAATTTAGCTATTGTGTGAATTCTGCTGCTATAAACATTGATGTGACTGAGTTACTTTGGGTATAAACTGAGGAGTGGGATAGCTGGGCCAAATGGTGGTTCCATTCCAAGTTTTCCATGGAATCTCCATACTGCTTTCCAGATTGGTTGCCCAAATTTGCAGTCCCACCAGCAATGTATGAGTGTGCCTTTCACTCCACATCCTTGCCAACACTTGTTGTTGTTTATATTCTTAATAGCCAACAAAGAGATCGTAAAAGCACAGAAAACCTAGTTACCAATAAACACTCCTAGAACCCAGAGTTTGATTTTTAAAACAATTTTATTATAATTTTTTTAAAATGTGTTATTTCTCAATAAAAGGAAATTGCGCCTTGGAATAATGGGTGATTCAACACCTGGTACACAAAAATAAAGAAGAAAATCCTGGAAGATATTTTGAAAATTAGTAAGTGCTCAAAAGTAATGGAAAACCACTTTGATAGTGTGTTGAAGGGATACAACAGTTCTCAGTGACCAAATCTGGAAAAATTTACACAACATAACAAACTAAGCAGTGTTTGATTAATTGGGATATATAAAAAAGTTTAATAAAAATGTCCATGATTCCATACCAATATAAATAAAAAATTAAAGAAATAAAATATAATACATTTGAGAGATGAAAAAAATAATCAATGCATACTAATTTTAAATTTATGTGCATGTTCCATCCTAAAGAAGGGAGAATATAACTCCAGTTTTAAAGTATAAGCTGCACATAGTGACTGCCTTCTAAAGAGTACAGCAGGGAAACATAAAAAGAAAAGGATAACTTTATAATGGACACCTCTGAAAAATACTACCTCAGCAAGGCGATCACAGTTCATAGTGATAAATCATGTCAATCATCTGCTCTCTTGATAGCATGTGATGAGAATGGCATGTAATCAGTGTGATCTTCCTCTCCCAGACCCATAATCTCAATCTAACGCAAGAACAATATAGGAAAAATTACCCAATGAGTCATCCCACCAAATATCTAATCAATATTCCTCAAAACAGTCAAGATTATCAAATCTACAGTCTGAGAAAATGTCACAACCAATAGTTGGCTAGACTTGAGAACTCAGTGTGTTGGTGTCTGGACTGGGATCCTGTAATAGAAAATGAACATTAGGTAAAGATCAAGGAAACCAGAGTAAAGTGTGGCTTTACTTAGTAAAAGTGAATAGATATTCATTCATTCGTTTGTTTGTTTGTTTTTAGTACCAGGGATTGAACACAGGGGCACTTGACCACCAAGCCACATCCCCAGTCCTATTTTGTATTTTATTTAAAAACTCAGTTGTTTAGTGCCTTCTTTTTGCTGAGGCTGGCTAAGAACTCACAATCCTCCTGCCTCAGCCTCCTGAGCTGCTCAATCATTAATTATTAAAAAGTATCATTTTTAAGTAAGCTGAATTAAATTGGAAAAAGATCAATGTCGTCCTATACTAGTTTATATAAGGGAATAGATTAGTATCTCCCATTGAGCTATTATGTCAGTTTTCTTTTCTTTCCAAGAAAACAAACAAGAAAAAATAAAACACATTTACCTTTGGACCTCGATACCTGCTTTATTCCAGGATAGAAGTTCATGAAAGGAAAACTCATTAAAAATTATCTACATAAAAAAAGACCAAGTTTTTATTTTGGGAAACACATTTTAATTATTATGTGTGAGTCATATTTTTTGAAGACTGTCTGTTCATCTGATAACATGTAAATCCTTGTCTGTATGAAATGGGTTCGTTTCAAAAGCAAAGGTGTCGAATAATTGATGTTTTGAAGTTGTGGTGTTGTTGAGAACTTTTTATTCCCTAATATAAATTCTGGTTTTATAAAGCTGATTTGCATGGAAATTGAATAAGTAAAAGCATATTTTTGAAAAGAAATAATGTTTATCCAAATGACAAAAATTATGATGTTCGTTTACAACTGTTTCTTCTTTATTCTTCCAACCTGCCTTCCAAATTTTAAACTTTGGCTTTTTCTACCCCTACTCTGGTACTGGGAATTGAACCCAGGGGAGCTCTACCACTGAACTACTTCCCCAAATCTTTTTATTTACTTATTTATTTATTATTTTATCTTGAGACACAGTCTCACTAAGTTGCTGAGGCTGGTGTTGAACTTGGGAGTCTCAGCTTCCAGAGATGTTGGGATTAGATGTGTACCATGACCGGTGCAAGTTTAACTTTTGTTCATCTGTCCTGAATCAACACATCGATAAGTTTGGGCAATAATAATTCTTTTGTGTATATTCAGTGGCCAGATAGAGTTGCAGCAAAGATGGTGATGTTATGAAATAGCAAAGCTACAAACCTGTGCTCACTACAGAATTGAAAAAATTAAAATGATGGCATGTGAAAATGGAAATCACCAGCTTCTCATTCAGCAAATAAATACTAAAAAGTCCATTGTTGTTAAGGAGAACTGGTTATAAAATGGCTTTTTCTTTTCAATTGCAAACTATCTAGACAGAACTGTATATAAGTAAGTGCACAAACACACAAATTGATTCTTAAAAAAAATGAAAATTGATTCTTAAAAAAATGATAATGTCAAATCAAAATAGGGGAAATTATTCTGTAAAAATGAAATTATTATAAAATTTATTTGCTTGTCTCTACTAAGAAATAAAAGTAAAAGACATACTCATATCTCATCATTTTAAGGTTTAAAGTAATAAAAATATGAATGTGTCAGAATAAATGTTTTATGCTTTAGATCTGCTGAGAAAATAATTTGATTATCCTGAAGCTACAGAAGTAGTGCAGATTATGTAGCTTGAATGAGCCTACAGAATTAATGTGGTTCATAGTTTGAAAGAGACAAACCCTAATAGAGGGATTGAATATTGAAACAGATTTCAAAATTAATTCATCACACGTTCATGATGTACTCTTGAAATGCCGTAGTCCACATCTATGCATTTATGTATACAGAGAAACATCTATGTGGCCTTTATATCAACACTAAGTATGAATGTCCTCTCCTTGTCTATGATCTAAGTTTCTGTCATATTATAAAATAGACTTCTTGGAGACAGTGTGTACACAGGTTGGCCTGTGGGTCTTTGTTAGTCCTTTGAATCTCAATCTCTGTGCTATCAAAAATGCCACAATAAGAGCTTGCTGGGATGATCAGTGTCATGATGATTTCATCTGAAAGCATAGATGTGAAATGTTCATCTTTGATAAAGAAAATAGAATTGCATTAAAAATCACAGTTTGCAAATAATTCAACAATGGCACCAGAACTAAATTAAATTGCTCACACACTTTGTAACTTTTTTTTTCATAAGATTCCATTATTTTCTTCTGTTTTAAATCTTCCACACACAAGGTAGAAAACTCTGCTTTCACTGCATGTCTTCAATAGCCCTTCAGAGAGATAGGTTTAGAAATAATGAAGCACTCAGAGAAGAAAAACATCAAATATCTGATTGTTGTTTAATCTCAGACTGAGTTCTTATTTTCATAACTAATATAAACTTACAGAATATCAATGTTTTAGAGGTTTTAATGTATCTTTTTATAAGACCCTTAATGATATTATAAACTGATTTTTCTAAGTAAATATTCTTCTATAAATTTTAGGAAAAGTTTGAATAACTTATGCTAAGACACATAGAAATGAGCAAATTTCTATTTCACATAGAAATGAGCAAATTACTAATTGGAGAAAAGACACATATGAGAGAAGGCAGCATCTAGAATAACCACTAGTTTAAAAAAAATAGGTAAATAACTAGACTTGGTGGCACATGCCTGTAATCTCTGTGACTCAGGAGACTGAGGCAGGAGGATCACAAATTCTAGACCACCCTAGGCAACATAATGAGATTGTGTCTCAAAATTAAAAAAAAAAATTGCAAATGGCTGGAGATGTGGCTCAGTGCTTGCCTAGCATGTGCAAGGCCTTAGGTTCAATTCTGAGTACCACAAAAAAAGAAAAGATAAATAGAATGTCATGTGTCAATTTTTTAAATTCACTAACATTGCAAAAAGAAAATGGAACTGAAAAACTTACATTCCTAACATTCTTGGCTTTCCACATAACTGATAATCTAGAGTTTGGAAATTTAAAAAAAAATCCATTTTCTGCTTCCCTTTTCAAAAGTTTTATTTGATGTGATAGACGTTACTTTTAAAATATAGATATCCTGAATATCCTATGCCATTATTTATCAGCAATTCTGTGATCATGTTAGTGGATAATCTGGGTAATGGATATTTGTTTTATACTGAGATTTGGATAGTAGCATTGATCAAAGGGCAAGGCTGATGAATGAAACTGGGTGTGGTTGCACAAGCCTGTAATCCAAGCAATTTAGCAGTGGAGGCAGGAATATCACAAGTTCAAGTTCAGCCTTGACCACTTAATGAGACCTGCTTCAAAATAGAATCTAAAAAGGATTGGGGGTATAGGTCAGTGATTGAGTGCTCTGGGATTTAGTCCCCAGGACTGCAAAAGTAAAAATAAGACTACTAATGATTGAGGAAGAGGTAGTAGAAAAAGAGAGGAGAATCTAAATGGAAAAGCAAACAGTCATGGGACAGAAAAGTCCCTGAACATACTTCGTGCATGACCGGAGAATGTTGGCTGCCTAGGGGTTAACAAAACAATATCAGAAAGTAAAAGCAGGTAAAAGTATAAATACATTTGCTTCAGTTAGAGTCCCTCTCCAGGTTTACTATTTAGCCACAGCAGTAAAAATAAAAATGAAAAGAAGATATCAATGTAACACACACTAAGCTAACACAGCGTACTAGTGCATTCACTTGTTTCTAAATATCTATATTTCTCACAGAGAATACTTTAGAATTAGTGGCACAGGGGAGGGCAAAAGTCAAACATGAGTTAAAATCCTATTTCTGAGTGTTCCTGCACAAGGTTGATAACCTCCTTAAACCTAAGTTTTTGAAACATGGGGAGAATAATATGTTTTAGGAGAGTTGAAACATTAAAAGAGATATCCCATGCAAACCACTGAGTACACGTCTTGATTCACTGAGTACTCAGCAAATCTGCCTACCAGTAAGTATCGTTTCAGATCAGTGAGAGTCCTGTGTGCCTTTGGCACAACTCTTGCACATGAGAAAGGGTTAAAAATGAGCATAAAATTATAGTTTCAAGGACGGAGTTGATCTTTACCTTTGATATGAAACATATACACACCATTACCACCACCACATAGCCACTGATACTAAAAGGAGAAAGTCGAAAAGGCAAACCCCATCAGATTTCCTGTTCTATTTTTCTAGTTCATAATTACTAGAGATGAATCCCATGTAATTTATTTGCATTGTTTCATAGTGTGACATTACATTAAGTTTCTTTTCTGCTAATTTATTGTTTGCTACTGGTCCCTGTGGAACCCTTAGGACACACTTCAAAATGAAATATTTTTCATCCCTATTAAAATATTTTAATGAATTCAAATCCTGAAAAGTGCTTGATAATGACCAGCAGTACTATCTTACACAAAGAAAAATATTCTTAGAGGACATAAATCTGTGACAAGGAAACAGCAGAGATGACACCCTCTGTCATGTACTCTAAAGAAGATGATCATAGCATAGGGAAATAAGACAAATAGCAAATTAATGTCCATGCTCAAAAATTTATCTTCCTTTTGTCCTGCCTTTATATATAGCTATACATAAGACTGCCTTTTAAAACAAGCACTGTTTTATTTTGTCTGAAGAGAGGATGCTTTTGTATTTCAGCTGCTCTCCCTAGAGTCTGCTTTTCATTAACACCAAATATTATGCTTGCTAAATTTATATTATGAACACAAACTTGTTTTCCACTTACCTTAATATAGAACTCCATTAAAAAGTAAAGGGCTTATATTTATAAAGGGCTTATATTTCTCTTTTATTGCTACCCCCAGATAAAGTATAAAGGACATTAATATTTATCATAGGCTTAGTCCAAACATGGCCAAGGCCTACAAATCATCTCTCTCACAGAAGAAAGCCCAGGTAATCAGGAAAGAGTTGACCACTTCTAGTCTTCCTAATGAGGGACTGTTTATCTCAAGAACACTTCTAATCTCTCACCACACCTTTATCCACTTATCCAAATGGAAGATTTTTGGGGTAACAAGGGCATCCTAGGCTCAGCCCCAAATTCAATTCTTCAATCTACTTTCCCCCAACAGCAGCCATTGTATTTGGACTTTCCTAGTTCTGAGGTTCAGCATCAGGAAATCGATTGATCTCTTTTCAACTTCAACTCTTCAATACTGTTTTTTCCATGTGAAAGATGGTATTTTAGCTTGGTTTTTATCTCCTAAATTCTTCCAAACATCAGAAGGAGCTCTACTGGGGACTGCAAACAGCTGATCAGGTACAGATTTTGCACTGGAGACAACAGAGGCAGAAGAACCCTGGATTAGAGACTGGAGCCAAGAGAAAGGTCCACATAAATAACTGAATTAGGGAAGCCAAAGCAGGCATCAAGAATCCAGCCATACCACACTCCACATCTCTGAAGGCTCTTGCTAGATCTCCTACAGGGCCCCAGAGTGGAGTTTCTGTTTGAGCACAGGAAATGAAGCCAAGAATAAAAGAGAAGTAGAGTTTATAGAATTGTTATGTATGTTGGGAGCTTGGTCACAAAAAACATATTATGATACTTATCTCTGGCATCGGGGAATTAGTTTATTTAGTTGGAACAGATCATCAGGAAGTTTAACAACACCATTAACACAGTGGTCATTTCAATGAGGACTGATATTGCACCCACCAACGCTAATACATTATTGATCAGTTGTCATGTGTTAAGCAGAAAGTTAAGAACTATAGTGCATTAATATATTTGATCTTCATAACCCCCTAGAAATAGGTGCTCAGTGCTCAGCTGTTACTGATCAAGGGTTTCTTAACTTATCCTGAAGCCTGAGCAGAGGTAGCTGAGATTCTAGAATTGTGTTAAAATGCAGGTGGGAGGTAAGTGGTCACAATTTTAAGGGTTACAAGGTTGACTCATTATAATTAATAGGTCTTTGTGCACTACAAAGATAGAAGCCTTTGTGATTCATAGAACTATACATCCTAGAGTGAGTAGAGACCTCATGTGATCTTCTGACTTACTCTCTGATCTTTAGACATCTCCATTTTGCAGAGAAAGTCTCTGAGGTAGAGAGAGCCTAAGTGACTTGTTGAAGATCATACAGTCAAAGTGATGAAAAACTGCAAAATACTCCTTATTAAGTCCTGGAAACCTATTGATAACCTTTTGAGTAATAGCTATTTGAAAAGCCAAATTAATCTTTCCTACAATGCCCACTCTTCATAGGCTTTCCCTTTTCTCCACTAGAGTTCAGAGACTTGGAGTTTGCTGCTTAAAATAACTACCTCCTACCTTATAAGCTATACACACCCTCTTCAGCGCGATGACTAGTGGATCCATTTGCAGACTATGTTTCCCTGGGAGTTGCTATCTCCTGCAGCTTTCCTCTACAAGCCTCTCTGTGAGCTGAAATCTCCAGCCACACAATTTTCCTGTTCACAAAGACAACCAGCAAGGAGAACACAAAAGAAGCCAATTTAGCCATTTTTCTGTATCTGAAATACATGCAGAGTCCAAATTGGTGGTTTGCCTCAGCTTTCCCTGCTAGGATAATTTGGGGTGATATTGCAACTAAACGTTATGTTTAAACCTGGCCAATTACACCGTGCATTTTAAAGACCACATTACAGAGCACATTGCCATTCTAACATATCTGAGCATATGAGTAAATTTCAAAGGAGAATAGCTTGCATGAGTAGGGAATGAACTCATCCTTAATTTTATATTGTGATCCAAGACAGAGAGAGAAGTCCTACTTGTCTTACCTTATTTCTAATTCAATGATATATTTTTTTTCCACTGAGGTGAGGTTGTTAAAATGCTTTGACTTGTTTCAAAAACTGTTTTGTCCTGATCTCTCACATTCACATGCAAACATAGTGTCACTCTCCCCAGTCCTTAAAATTAATAACACTGGACTTTGTTTTTAATTATCTTCTTTTTCCTTTAAAATTAAATACGATATTGAAATCTGGGACTTTTTTCTCCATAGAAGAGTCAGGATTTTCTCTTTTTTTCCTTTCTTTTCTTTTCTTTAATTTATTCAGCAAAATTTATAGTCCAAGATCAAATTTTACTCTTTACCCAAATTAATACAATAAAATTGCTGGCTCCTTTGTTTCACAAACTTCTTCTCTTACTCCCATTACCCAAAATAAAAGTATCAGAATTATCAAACACTGAATAGATACTTAACATCTGTTGACAGTTTATCATTTCATATAAGACTGCTTTTAAGAATCTATTCTCTATCAGTTATTATGCAAAATCCAAATCTGCTAAAACTAATAAAAATGAAGCTTCTCAGGCTGTCACAGTCTATTTGTTCTTGTTCTTGCCTAGCTAAATGGCCAGAGTTTATGTTACATTTTGTTTTATTTCCTCTGCTCTTAATACATTCTAGCTCTTAGCCTTCAGCTGTGGCTTCTCTCTTCTGATCTAGAAACAGTCAAGTCCTAAAAGGTGTACACGGAGTAGGTGGCAGAAGCAGGAATGAAACTTTGTTGTTTTATTCACTGATATTTAATCACTATCTTTTGTTATAACATTTATAACCTCTTAATAATACATAAACCATGAAGTTTTTCTTTATTACATATTAACCTCTTCATTTTTCTTTCCTGTTCTTCACATTCACTTGTTCAATCAGTCCTTCTGGGAAGGTTTATGATTGGTCTACTCAACCTAGTATGCTTTTTTTTCCAATAAAGGCTAGTGTAGAAAATTGGCCAATATTTAAATCATGCTATGAATGTAGAAGATAATTGACTAAATTCTAAATAACTTTAAGAATTTGTATGTTGGCACCAAATTTATATCTATCTGTATGTGCAAGTATTATATTACTTAGAGAATTTTATTAGATCCTATTTTCACTCTTCTTCATTTCTATTAGCCTTTCCACTTCCAGAAAGACCAATAGAAAACAGGAAGTTTCCAAATAGTGTAAACATGCAGAATCCACACACTTATACAGGCATAAAGGAAACATAATGTATTTTAAGCTCCTCAAAAGGTTTTGTTATAGATCTTTTAAAAAATTCAAATATCAATGAACCATTTTGTTTTAATAACAGTCTACTAAAAGGCAATACAATAGATGTGATCAGTAATAAAGAATCATCAACTGTTTTCCAAAGAAACTTAACCATGCCACTATTATGCTAATCTACAGAGTATAAATATTAACATAAAGCCAAGACATGTCTGGTTAAATCTGAAAACTATTCTTCAAATAATGCATATTTACTAGGGATTATTAAGGTCACTGGAAATGAGAACAGTAATAAATGTTTTTTAATTATGCCCAGTCCTGACTTTGGCCCTATTGCAATACATTTTAATGGAAAATGTAGAGCTAGGATATTTAATTCTAAAGAATTTCATGAAAAACTGAGAATGTGGAATGCATTCTAAATATAAAAGTATAACAAAACATGTTATCAATGGTAGTCTGATACACCCATCATGAAAATAAAATGCTGCTAAAATACATTTAGTTTAAGAATTTTGATTATTAATAATTAGTTATCAGAATGAGGTGTCAAGTGGTATAGCACTTGTCTAATATGTATGAGTACCTGGGTTTGATTCCTTGCACCACACACATGTGCACACACACACACACACACACACACACAAAATCGTTAGTTATTATTATTTGTTTGATTAATATTAACTCCAATGAGAAGATTCACCATGAGATGTACTTGGCAATCTAATTTATTGGTGAGTTTCTACAATAACAAATATATTTGTTTTAATGCTTCCACTGTAGTCTACATAGCATATGCCATTCTTCCTATGATAGCTAATATATAGAACAAAAGCAAGTGCAAATACATATAGTTAAATATATAAATATATTCGTTAAATATATATTTAACTAATATATATTTGCACTAATATATTGGTTAAATATATATATATTTAACTATATATATTTTATATAAGTATATGTGTAATTTTGTATATATATATATATATATTTAATAAAACTATGTATATAAACATATATGTAGTTTTTTATTAAGGAATAGGCAATACTAAAAATTGTAAAAACTATAATCCTAAAAAATGTTTCTTTTTGAAAAGCTAAATGTAAATTTTTACTTAATTGATGTCTTAAATAAAGAGCTTTATTCAAGATTCCAGTACATTGCAATGAAACTAGCACTATGAAACTGTTCAGCAAATTTTTCTCATTAACCCTATATTTTAAATGATACACTATCCTTTTACTTAAAAAATAAAATTTATAATATTTTGGACACATCTTACCTGACCTGAAAACATATTTGGTTATTTCATTTTATGAAACAGGACAGGAAGACAATGTCCTCTCTCAGGAAGAAAGACTTTGAGGAACAGCTTTAAATAAATCAAATATCAGAGCATCACCTAATTGTTTCAGTAACATGAGCACAATATATACAGGTCCAAGAAAGAAAACACACACAGCCTGAAGTTATATACACATATGTGCAGGACAGTGAAGGTCACATAGAAGTCACAGGGCAACAAAAGAGTCTTCTAGAGCCAGAAGTTCAAGACTTCAGTCCTGATGGTCAAAATCTAAAGGGAGATTATGACAAATTGCTTAAATATATTTTTAAGCAAAGATTTATTAATCTGTAAAATAGGCATTGTGCTAGAATACTGTTGATTCCTTTGAAACTAAAAATTCTCTGATGACCCAAATATCTTCAGCTTTCACCATTTTTGTATTTTTCTGGATACCTCCTCTAAAAAGAAAAATGAAATATACCAATAATCCAGCCTTAAAGTAATGGTCGTTTTCCACTCACAAACAGAGTAGTTTGTGATATATGATTGTTCCCGTCAAGAAAAAACAGATAAAAAAGAAAAACAAAAAATGAAAACATGTTTAAAGAAATTGGAATATTTTTGAAATAATGATCATTTAAGAGGTAAATGTAAAGAATAAGAAAAATTCGAGAATTATATGAGAAAAAATTTTAAATTAATATTCCTGGTGAGATTTTGCTATCAAGTATATGCAGCCTCAATAAAATGACAATGAAGAAACACACACAAACAAGAGCAAACACAGAAAACAAAGATGAGTATTTCATGCTTGATTTCTTTTAAATATTTGAAAGAATTTTGTGGCAAAGCAATGTTTTATCTGTGGAGGATTTTAGTAGTAGATTGTATTTTTTAAAAAAAATAGATGTGAGACTATTTAGATTTTATTTTTTGTGTGTCTAACATGGAGTCTACTTTTCAAAGAGTTTTTGTTTTCTAAAACCACTGTCAAATATATCAGCATGGATATTAATAAAATCCCCTCATTTTCATTTTAAATTTCTAGGGTCCTGGGGTGATCTTATTTCATATTTCTGATATTGGTAACTTGTCAATGTTCCATGTTTTCCCTAACTGGTTTTGCTAGTATTTTCTGAAGATTATCCAGATCTTCAAAGAATTGTCTTATTCTTGGATTAATATACTCTTCTCTGCATTTTTTCTTTTTTTTATGCTCTCTTATCTTTATTATTTACTTCTATTTACTTTCTTTGACTTGGATTGCTGTGTATGTCCTAACACCTTAAGATAGAAGCTTAGATCCTTGATTTTCAGTCTTTGTTCTTCTGTAGTATACCTTTAAGCCTATAAATGTCCCCAGGGACACTGTTTTCTTCTGTTTCCCAAAAAGGTTCATATGCAGTGTCTTCATGATCTTCCTGCTTAAAATATTTTCTAATTTCCATTGCTCTTTCTTCTGTGACCCATGGGTTGTTTGGGAGTATGTCGCTTAATTTCTAACAATTAGAGACTTTCTAATTATCTTTTTTATTATATATGTCAAGCTTATTATTTCTATTAGGAAACATCCCAAATATGACTTTATCCCTCAAATTTGGTTCAGATTACTTTGTAATACAAGATAGATTAAAATATGTATCTTGTGTACTCATGAAAGCAATGTGTTTTTTCAAGGATAGATGTTTCATATCATTGTTGGAGATATTTTTAATTGTGTTTTTTATATTTTCTCTAACTTTGGTGTAATTTTGTTTGCATACACATGGCTTTTCAGATGTGATTTAATAGCTCCTTTAAGGATGATAGACACTATCTTCATTTTCTTTATTTGTGTTAAAAATGATTTATCTGTATTAAACTACCAGAGGCATACATATTGACATTCATTATGTATACTTGGTGGATTGACCCTTTTATTATCAAATATATCTTTATCATTAGTAGCTAATAAACTAGATATTAATGTAGACATTAATATCTACATATTGGTATAGCTGTACCAATTGTTTTCATAGTACATTTTAAAATTCTTTTATGTTCAGATATTCTGTATTCTCATATTTGAGTGATGTGAGAAGCAACACATATAATCTGTTAGTCCAGCTTAGAATTATAATTTCAACAAGCATTCGATACTTTTAAAATGTGTGTAATAACAGATATGTTTGAATTTTATCTATCATGGTTTTACTTGCATGTGTTTCTATTGTATATTTCTTCTCTGAGTCTTTTTTTTCCTTCCCACACCGTTTATCTTGGAGTCTTTTGAAATAATCAAACATAGGATATTATTTCATTTTACTTCTTTACTTTTTATGTTCTAGATTTTATTAATATTCATTAAGTTGTTTAGCCTTTTAATATTTTAAAGATTAAGCTGGGTACGGTGGTGCATGCCTGTGATCCTAGAGGCTAGGGAGCCTGAGGAAGGAGTATCTCAAGTTCAAAGCCAGCCTCAGCAAAAGTGAGACACTAAGCAACTCAGTGAGATCCTGTAAATAAATAAAATACAAATAATAGGACTAGGGATGTGGCCCTGTGGTCAAGTGCCTCTGAGTTCAATCCCCAGTACCCTCCCTCACAAAAATATTTTGAAGATCAAAAGTACATCTTTGGCTTATTAAAATGCTACCAAATTTACTAATGTCCTTAAAAAAATACTACAACTTTTAACACTTCTTCCCACGTTTTCCATTAAACATTTTAATTTTATACATTTTTATCCTTTACACCATTGCAATTATTGATGGGTTAGACAATCTTCCTTCACATTTACCTGTGTATTCATTGTATCCTTTGATTTTCTTTCCTATATTTATATGATCATTTTCTTTTTTTTTTTAAGTGATCATTTTCTTTGTGTGAAGAAATTCATTACTGAATTCATCTGCAGATGATAAGTTTTCTCAATTTCATTTTTTTCTTTTTCTTTTTGGTCTGAATAGGTTTTTATTTCACGTTATTTTATAAAGATACTTTTTCTCAGTGTGAATGTCTAAATTGGCATCTATTCTGTTTTTATAGTGATCTTATTTCATTGTTTTCTCATTTCAATTGTCAGTATTTTTTTCGGAGGATAATGTGTCTTATTTCAGCGGACGTGTGTGTATAATTTTGTTTTGTTTTCTTTTTTTTTTTTTAAAGAGAGTGTGTGGGGGAGAGAGAGAGAGAGAGAGAGAGAGAGAGAGAGAGAGAGAGAGAGAGAGAGAGAGAGAGAGAAAACTTTTTTTTTTTTTTAATTTTTTTAATTCTCAGCGGACACAACATCTTTGTTTGTATGTGGTGCTGAGGATCGAACCCGGGCCGCACGCATGCCAAGCGCGATACTGCTTAAGCCACATCCCCAGCCCCTGTTTTCAATAATTTAATTGTGTTCTTTTTATCTGCAGTGATAAATGTTGCTTATGGTTGGGGTTCTTATAGGTTTTGAAACTATGAACTGGTATTTATTTAATTTAGAGTGTTATTTTAAAAAATATTTTTGATGCATGGTCTCTCTCATCTTTCTTCTCTCTCTCTCTCTCTCTCTCTCTCTCTCTCTCTCTCTCTCTCTCTCCTCCCTGTTCTTTGTGGAATAACAATTACAACTCTAGCAGATTGCTTTATTTTTGTCCATATATCTCTAGTGGTTTTTTTCACGTTTTCCTTTTTTTCCCCTTTGTTTTCTTTCAGTTTCGGAATTATTTGATGATACCTCTCCTGGTTTCCTCATCCCATCTTTTGTTATGTATACCATTATTAAAGCTTGTAAGGAGCCAGGGGGCTCAGGAAGCTGAGGCAGGAGGATCATGCATTCAAAGCCAGCCTCAGAAATGGCGAGGCACTAAGCAACTTAGTGAGATCCTGTTTCTAAATAAAATAAAATATAAAATAGGGCTGGGGATGTGGCTCATTGGCCAAGTGCCCCTGAGTTCAATCCCTGGTACTCAGCTCCTCCCCGTAAAAAAGTAAAGCTCATAAGGAGATATTAATTGCATAATTATGTTTTTCAGTTATACAGTGTATGACTGTTTTATGCAGATTCAAATAAGTGGAGATAAAGATTTTTATAGCGTTGTTTTCCTATTCTTTAGCATCATCAGCCTATGAATCAGTTCTTCTATGATTTAGTTCTTCTGTGCAATTAGAAAAAAAATAATTTTCATAGTGTTCTCCACCCCATTTGATAAACCATATCATACCCTGACTGTGTGATTAAAGACTATCATCTGAGCTGGGATGCAGGGCTCTGAATTACTTTTTACATATATTAGTTCACTTCTTACCAACATTAAATACATTAAAATGATTAGAAAGACAAAAAAAATAGATGTATGTGACAAGGTCAATAAGCTCTCTGTATATACTTGTCTAGAGCTTTAAATTTTATGCATCACATGCAAGAAATGAAAACAAATAAGTCTATGCATGAGATAGTCGAGAAGCAAATTGGAGAATCCAATAGAAAACAAGATCCCTAAATAGCAATCACTTTCAGTGATATGTAATACATAAATATATATTGTCTTAGGATAGAATCACTGATTCTTTGTTTCCAGCAACCTTTACAGAGATAAGCATGTAGGGAACAGTATTGAAAGAGAGAATACTGTGTCTCTTCAGTGCTAAATGCAGGTTTGTTTAGTTTTGCAAGCTAAAGATGCTCTCTCCCTTTGAAGCAAAAGTTTGTGTGTTTACTGCCTATTGTTAAAGTTCTGAGTTCTGAAATATGGGGTTTCTCTCCTGCATTGCAAGTGTCCTCTGCCCATCTTTGGGTTGCCCTGTGGAAGTCAGGGCTCAGGGAACTGACATAAACACGTTGATATTCTGGCTCATGCAGTTTCTGTGAGTGAAGACATACTGTCCTTCAGCTCTGACTGAGGAGTGGCTTGAGTCAGAAATTGGAAACTATTGCAGTCCAAATTGTTACTTAGTAGGTAAGGTAGTCTGCCACTTTTCAGTTGGCTTGTGTTTTTTTTTCCTCTCACATTTTTTATTGGTGCATTATAGCTGTACATGTTGATGTGATTTGTTGTTACATATTTGTACATGCACACAATATAATAATATCATTTGTTCAATATCACTACCTTTCAGTTCCCGAAAAGAACAAGTCAGGTTATGTTCCTGTAAACTTGCAAAAGAGAAGCTATTCCTTGGATTCAAGTTTGAAAATAGAAAGATTCTAATTTGTTATCACAGAAAAATATGTAATATATTTAAAGGTAGATACACCATTGTAATTCAAAATAAACAGGCTGGGGTGTAACTCCATAGTAGAGAGATTGCCGAACATGTGCAGTGTACTGGGTTCAATCCCCAGAACCACACAGAGACACTCAAAATATGCCATTTTAAAAATTGAATAATGTAGGCAATATTAAAAAATCAACAAAGAATTTTTAAAGGCATAAATAACAAAAACTTAGAGTCTTAATGAACTTTATTTAAAAGGAAAACCTAATTATGTCAAATGCTGTTGGGGAGGGGAAGAAAATTATGAAATTTTTACCAACTGATATCTGTGGTTATTTTGCTCTTTCATTCAACAAGCATTTAGTGATTGATTCGTTCACTCATCCCTTCTCTCTCTTAATGCAGGAGAACACCAGGCATCTACTGAAGCCTGGAATGAGAATAGATACTTTGTTGATATGAGATCCTACATTATTTGTTCCATAAAGAATAATTACTGCCAGAGGTGATGGCACACACCTGTAAACCCATCACTTGGGAGGCTAAAGCCAGAGGATCACAAGTACAAAGTCAGCCTCAGCAAATTAGCTAGGCTGTAAGCCACTCAGTGAGATCCTGTCTCTAGCTAAAATGCATGAGGACTGGAGGTAAGGCTCCATGTTAAAGAATAATTACTACTAAAACAACATGTAATCATAAAAATATCATTAGCTATCAGCAACTTTGGATCTATGTAAATTTCTAAGTGCCTACATAAAAACAAATAAACATGCATACATACCTGAATTAATATACAAAAACTCAATATTTCCAAGAATGTTTAAACAAATAAATAAATTCAATAATCACATTATTTATTTGAGAGATTCATGAAGCCTTTGTTAAAAGTGGATTTGAAAAAAAATATTTTAAAAAACAAATTAAAACAGTGATAAAGAAAAGTAGAATATCAGTATTCATTAATTGTTGCTTTTAAGTGCCTACTCAACACATTTTATGTAATTTATTTTTATAAAATTTATGGAATTACATACCTTAAGCACAATTTATAATTATATACTGTAGATAAAAAATAAAATATGACAAAAATAGCTATTTTGTCCTCAAAATAATTCGATATCATGATAAAGAAGACTGAGAATGCTATGATAAAATATATTCATTCCACAAGAATATTTGACACTCTACTTTTTGTAAACCACAAAACTGGGCTGGGGGTTGTGGCTCAGTGGTAGAGCACTTGCCTAGCACATGTGAGGCACTGGGTTTGATCCTGAGAACCACATAAAAATAGATAAATAAAGTACAAAGCTTTGAGAGACACAGTAATGATATAAAGAAATAAGCTCATTCCTCTGATGCATCTACATGCTAGCGTAGATCAATAATGAACAAATTACATAATGAAAGTGCTTATTATGTAACATTCTGAAAGGTGAGAAATTCTTAAAGAAAAAAAAATAGAATGAGAAATCGGATTATGAATGTTATTGAGCACAATATGCAGAGACCATCAATTCACAATCACCATCCTTTATGTTATTTGAAATCTCCCCTTCCCTCAAACCTCCAGCATCTCTTCCACTCTCCTAGTTCGTAGAGCTTGTCAGAGGACCTCTATTTTCAATTGCGAATCTGTCAGGCACGCCACATCTGAGCCAATGTGTTTACTACCTTCGCCCTGTGAAAGTGAATAAGCTGTCGAAATCTTCTGTAGGATGGAATCCTACACTTTGCTCTGGGTCACATCCTGTGCCTCTTTTCCAAAATGTTGTATTTCCTTCGTCTTTCATTTATATAATTGCTTTGCCAATGTCAGTAATATCAAACAAGTCTCAGCATTAAAAATAGACAAACATGATCTTTTATTCTCATTTGTTTGCTCACCTTTATAAAACCATTCCTCAAAACAGTTGTCAACATTTATTCTTTATTTTTCTCTTTTTTCTCTCTGCCCATTCTCTCTGGTATAATTTTACTTTTTGTGAATATAATTGACATGAAGAAAAGATAAAAACAATTAATAATCGTTAATATAAAATGTTTATGATTATAATAGAAAACTTAAATATAAATAATTATTTAGAAAAAAAGAAGAAATACTTCATTTTTTAAGAAAATAAACCACAAATAAGTGAAAACAGAAGTACTCATCAAAGTGTGTCAGCCTTATACAGAGAATATTTTCCTAACAATGATCACTGCTTATCTGTTTTATATAATGTTTTTGAAAACCAAGATTTTAAAAATGGTGACGTTTTCATTTTTAATAGGAATGAAAAATACCAAATTCAAAGCTGAGCATTCAACTTGTCTTCTTTTTTCTAATCCAGTGCTGCTTTTTTAAATCTTCCTCAAATTAATTAACAACACAGTAGACTAATATGAGAGATATGTTCTAAAGATTTTTAATTTATGAGTTCGCATAATGACTATGATTGCTGAATGAATCTATTTGCTTCTTTGTTCATTATTTTTCTAAATGAAAGTGGAAAAATTGATACCTAAAGAAATTTTCAGAGAAGCAGGCAGACAAAGGAATTTTCTTTTCTTATTTCAGACATGCCCATCAAGCGACTTCCTCCACAGAGGCTCCAGCTGAACTGCCTGTTTTGCAGTAGGTCAGAACTCTCTCTAAAGGCCACATTTGACAGTATGACTACTAATGTCAAGTCAAGACATGAAAATCGGCAAGGCTTTCTTGACTTCTTGTAGACTGATGACCTTTTAGAAACCTGATACAAAATCAGATGCATTGATGGAAGCATGTGGGGATTGTTCTGTGTAACATATGTTTTGAAACATTAACCTGCTTTGTATAGTAAGCAAGGAAAGAAACTTTGTAGAATGTGCAGATAAGTTGTGTTCAGTTTGAGGAAATGGTAAAATAAAATCTTAAAAGTTTAAATGAAAAGAATAACTGTGATATGGTTGACTTAGTAACTTTTTAAATAACTGGGTTCAAACAAATTTGACTGGACTTTTGCTTACCAAATAAAGGTAGATAATTACTATATTACTGATGAGCAGGTTACATATACAGTGAGAATAGGATGAGCAAAGGGATGATTCATATTCCAGGTGGGATAAAGAGGAGCAGCGTGAGATTTCATCATACCATTTAGAATAGCACACAATACAAAAATTATGAATAGTTTTACTTATGGTATTTCACATGTAATATTTCCAGTCCATGGTTAACTGCAATAACTGAAACCACAGGAAACAAACCACAAGTAACTGGGTACTAGTATACAATAATTGTGTTTTAAAATATGTAATTAAATATTTATTTCCATATGAACACACATGCACACACAAATTAACAGTTGTCCATTATAAGAACATAGAAATAAAATGAACTTCTAAATATTGATCTTATATTCTGATGAGCTATTGAACTAGTAGCTATTTTTATACATTGTTTTGTGTTTTTCTATATAGATAATCATACCATCCACAAATAAAATCAATTATATTTCTTCCTTTCCAATCTCAATGTCTTTTTTGTTTTGTTTTGTTTTTTTCCTACCTTATTCCATATAAGAATGCAGAGAGTAAGCATTCATAACTTATTTACCGCCTGAGGGAGAGAATGTTCCACTCTTTTATCTTTAAATGTAATATCAATCATGGGTATATTTTGTATATGCACTTTATCACTTTGAGGGAATTCAATTCTGTTTTTTAAAAAATTTTATCATAAATGGATGTTCAATGTTGTCAAATATTTTTCTGTATCTGTTAAAAGGAACACAACTGTTTTTTTTTCCACTTTAGTGTTTGATATCATAGTTATATTGATAGATTTTTGAACTGGCCTTGCATTCCTGAGATAAACTTTATTTTATTGTGGTATAGTATTCTTTTATATATTGCTTTATTTGTTTTAGTAACATGGTGTTAAAATATTTTGCTTGTATGCTTAGAGGACTATTGGTCAGTAGTTTTCTTATCAGGACAATGAAAGTCCTATAAATCATCTTACAGATTGTTACCTCAACTTCTATTTTCTAGAAATAATTGTATAGAATTAGTATTATTTATTTCTATACTGAGTGGTAGTTTTGTCAATAAATCCATCTGGGTATGGAGATTTGAATATTTTAAATGAAAATTTAATTTTATTAACATGTTTTGAGATACTCAGATTACTATTTTTTTTTTCTTGAATAAGCTTCAGCCATTGGTCTTTTAAGGAGTTAATAGACTTCACTTAAATTCTCAAATTAGGAAAATAAATGTGTTCGTAGTATTTCCTTATTATTCCATCAACATATGTAAGGTGTCCTTCATTCTTTACCCTGGTAATTTGTGTCTTCTACCTTACTTTTTTATTCATCTACTTAGAAAACCAGCTTCTCATTTAATTAATTTTCTCTCTTGTTTTTATGCAACTTTTCACTTTGAAATAATTCTGTGATTTCTCTCAGATTCATTGATATCTTCAGTTCGCTTGACTATTTTTTCTTTCTACTTTCTTATAGTTTAATTTGCTTTTCTATGTTCTAGGTCCTTGAAATGGAAGGAGAATTTCTGGGAGAAAAGATGACTTTATCTGAAAACTGGGAGAAAAAGAAGAAAAAAAAATTAAATAATCAATAAAAAGGCACCGCCTCATTGCCCTTTTTTCACTTAGCAAACATTTCTTTTCAAAATTCCTGTGGCTAGAAACATGAGATTGCACTTAAGAGTTTTACTGATCATCTTACACGGCTGCTCTGTGAGGAGCTGTCTTCAGCTCAAAGCTACAATAAAATATGGAAACATCAAAATTAAATGAGCAACTCACCACATACAGTGTCCTTCTTCAAATTTTAACTTCTCCTCCCAGCCCAGGTGCCAATTGTTCACTTTTCAACATCTTCAGATTGTTCTTCTTTATATTTTTTTCAGAGATTTAAATTTTAGTTAATTGAAAAGAAAGGGTCGTGCAGACTTACCTCACTTCTCAGGCTTTATAGGACTCTGTTGTTTTTTAAAGAAATTAAAAGAAGAGAAATACTTACATGTTTGTATTTGAGCATGTGTTTTCCACTTTCCCTGCTCTTTATTCTGTTGTATAGTTTCTATTTTTCATCATCTTTCTTTCATCGTGGAGAATGTTCTTTATCATTTCTTATATTGTACACCTTTTATTAAACACTGAATTCTTCTGGCTTCTATCCATATCAATTTTTTAATTTGCATCATTTTTCCAGGATATATCTAGATACAGACTTCTGGATAAGTAGTTTGTTTCCGTTCTTTTCTTGACTTTTTGAAGTTATCACATTCTCCTGTGTTTGGGTCACCACCGTATTTGAAAAGTCCTTTATTGTTTGCATCAGAATTTCCTTTTTATGTCATTTTTCTCTGAAATTTCAGAGTGTTTCTTTATCTTAGCTATTCAGCAGCTTGATCATGATATTCCTAGGCATGCTTTGCTCCGTCCTTATCCTGCTCAAGACTAAGATCCACGCCTGTCTTAAATTGCAAATATTTTTTTCAAATATTTGACAATTTTTTTTATCCATAAGGTCCTCAGATGTATTTTCTACCACATCACATTTTCTTCTTCTGAGACTACAATTTCATGCACTTCTACTACCTAATAGTGTTCCACCTGTCATCGTGGCTCAGCTTATTTTTAATCTATTTTCTCCTTTATTCATATTAGATTTTTTTTAATAGATCTGTTTCTCAGGTCACTGACCCTGTACTCTGGTGTCTCCAATCTGATATTAAGCTCATCCAGTGAATTTTTCATTTCCTGTGTTTTATATTTCAGTTCTTAAATTTCAATTCGGTACTTTTTAAGTAGTTTTTATTCCTCCGCTGAGATTTCCCATATGTTCACTCAATATGACCATCCTTTTTCTTAAGTCCTTGAACATATTTGTAATAGATGTTTAAAATTCTTGTCTGCTAATTTCAACATCTGGATAATTTTGGCATCTGTTTATATTGGCTCCTCAATTTTTTTATTATGGGTCACATTTAGCTACTTTTATACATATTTTGTATTTCACTGCTCCACATTATCAATACCACATTATAGTGAATTTTGAAATATATTTTATGAATTTAAAGAATGTTGATTTTTTTTTTCCTGATGAGCAGTTAAATTAAAACTCATCTAGATAACTTTATGCTTTGTAAGGATAGATTTATTTCAATTTTGCTTAGAGTGTGGTCCTTGCACTATAGTATAGGTTGGCAAACGGACCAGATGGCAAAATCTAATGGTCCATTTTTGTTCAGCCCAGAGCTGAGAATATTTTTCACATTGACAAAGGTTTGGAAAAATGAATATGCGACTGACCCAGACAAAAATATTTACTATCTGGTTCATTATATAAAATATTTTTCAAATTTTGTACTAGGGAATAGTTCTTTCTCCAATCTCAATACCCTGGTCTATTTGTCTTGTCTGAAAGCCTGGGAGGCTCAGCAAGACCCTGCCACCTAATAGGCTGTAACTGCAAAGTGTCAGAAAAATGTATGACCTCTGATATTTCTGTTCTGCTCTCAGCCCCATGGCAGCTGCTCTTTGCTAGACCTTGTAGAGCCTTATCCACTGTATATGAAGCCCAGATCTCTGCCAAAAATTTGTCATTGAATCCCAATTACAGATTTCTAGGTCACACTTCTACCTTTCCTTACCCCACTGCACATATACCTGTTCTTGGCCTGTGCACTTGTTAGCTCCTTTGGCAGCCCTGAACTATGAGCTTTGCCTTCTCAGCCTATGGAGACAACCCCTCTGCTTGGACTCCACCTACCTGCATTGCTCGGGGAAAGTGTCACTGCTGGACATATGAGGACACAGTTTTACACTGCTTGCTTCTAAACATAGCCACCTATTGTGTAGTACATGTAGTTTACAGTTGTGTCTGATACCAGTTTCAGTAATCTCCCTTATCCACAGGACACATTCTCCAAGATCCTCAGTGGTCACCTGAAAACTCTAGATAGTACCAATCTTGGTCCCTTTCATGATGCTTTAACAAAGTACCTGATGCGGAGTAATGTATAATTAAAAGAGATTTATGTAGTTCATAGTCCGGAGCTCCATGAGCATGACACCAGGTTTAGCTTTGAGCTAGGGCCTCATGGTAGATAGCTTAACACAGCTGGAACATGAACCAGAAAGAGAAAGTCATGGAGATCATGTGATAAGAGAAGAAGAAAATAATGGAGCCGGGGAAGCCATATTCACTTTTAACAACCTTCTCTGTATCCACCCCTAGATATCTAACTCCCTCTTATGAGAAAAGCATTAATGGCCCTTAAGCACTTGATCAGTACGTCTCTACCACCTCAATACTGTCACACTTGGGGCCAGCTTCCATACATGACCTTTGTGGGAATAAACATATCCAAATCATAGCAGTACAGAAGTCTTCATGGATACTATGCATTTTTCTACACGTAAATATTAATAAGTTAAATTTGAAAACTAAGCATAGTAAAAGATTAGCAATAATAAGTCATAAAATAGAAAATGATAACCATATACTGGAACAAAATTTCTATATGCGTGGCCTCTTTCTTACTCCCTCTCTTCTTCCCACCACCTTCCCTCTCTCTTTCTCTAAATATCCATTTAATATTTTGGACTGCAGTGGCTTGTAACTGAAACTGTGGAAAGCAGAACCACGGACAAGGTTATTATACTGTTATTATGGCTGATAACAGACACTGCCCCTGTATCTTATACATCCTCTCATTCCCCAGGCTCACTGCTTTCAACCACCTGTTACATGAAATTGTTGTATTCCACAAAACATGAAACTCATTCTCCTACCACACACAGTTTTGCTTACTCATTTCTCTATCTGAAATGTTTCTTCTCATCCTCTTAGTCTAACATTTTTTACAACAGACAGTTTTTTTTATTATTAGTTGTTCAAAACATTACAAAGCTCTTGTCATATCATATTTCATACATTTGATTCAAGCAGATTATGATCTCCCATTTTTACCCCGTATACAGATTGCAGAATCACATCGGTTACACATCCACTTTTTTACATACTGCCATACTAGTGTCTGTTGTATTCTGCTGCCCTTCCTATCCTCTACTATCCCCCTCCCCTCCACTCCCCTCCTCTCCCCTCTCATCTTCTCTCTCTACCCCATCTACTGTAATTCATTGCTCTCTCTTGTTTTATTTTCCCCTTTCCCCTCACTTTCTCTTATATGTAATTTTGTATAACAATGAGGGTTTACCATGCAATTTCCCTTCTCTCTCTCTTTCCTTCCCCCCTCTCATCCCTGTTTAATGGTGATCTTCTGACAGTTTTATAAAAAGAACCCTTCCCCAAGCATTCCACAGGAGTTGGCTTGATTAGTCCTTCCTCCACTCAGACCTAGTCTATTATGTTAAGTTTCATATTATGTATACACTGCTTGTAGCTGATATGATGGTTTGATTTATTAGTTTATTATCTGTTTCCCCTCCTGCCCCTGTGAATATGGGCTTCGTTTAATCAAGGTACCCACCTTGTTCACTGATAAATCCTTAGTATCTAAAATAGTACTAGAAGCTTAGTAACACAATGCAGAACATGAAGAAGACTTAATAGTTGTATAATGCTTATCAGGCAAGTAACCATGGGCACTTTTATATAGTGTAACTTACCTAATCCTCACACCAGCTCCATGGAGTAATACAACTATTTCTTCTATTTAAACATAAAAAAACTGAGAGAAAAAAGAGGTTAAGAAATTTGTTCAGGGCCTGGAGTTGTGATTCAGTGGTGGAGAGCTTGCCTAGCATGTGTAAGGCACTGGGTTTGATTTTCTGCACTGCATATAATTAAATAAATAAAATAAAGGTCTATCAAAAACTAAAAATATATTTTAAAACTAAGAAATTTATTTAGAGACAAGTCAAATAACAAGATTGGTATTCGATTCCAGAGACTTGATAAACATTCAAACATACTTGCTTTATGAATGAATCTTCCAATTATTTTATTGATAAATTGTATGTATAAATTCTTCATGTTTGCATAAAATTAAAAGAGATATGAATGTTTACTTTATCCTCTTTATTCTTTTGTAAAGAGTTACAAGAAAAAAAATGGAACATTGGTAAACTTTGGGGAGAAGAACTTGGGTTAAGAGAGAGTAAATAGCAATGGGATTCCATCTTTGATACTATGGAAGGTTTCCATATTTGATACTTTGGTAACATAAAATAGTTATATTTGGAAACTAGCACTATCTGTAGACCACCTACCATTTTCAAAATTGTATAGAATAACTCTAAGACAATATAGTGAGCCTGCCAGGTGCATGGTGCACACCTGTAATCACAGTGGCTCAGGAGGCTGAGACAGGAGGATCTCAAGTTCAAAACCAGCCTCAGCAACAGAAAGGTTCTAAGCAACTCAGTGAGACCCTGTCTCTAAATACAACACAAAATAGGGCTGGGGTTGTGGCTCAGTGGCTAAGTGCCCCTGAATTAAATCTCTGTACAAAAAAAAAAAAAAAAAAGAAAGAAAGAAAAAAAGAAAGAATGAAAGAAAATATACTGGGCCTGTTTTGCAAACAACCTCTTAAATTTTTCAAACACATTTTACTTAATCCTCTTGTCCTGGTACTTCTCATTTTCACTGGCTGTCTTAATTGGCATTCACACTCCTTTTTGGTTAGAAGGGAAATTAGCATATCTTTTTTGATGGAGGCAATTGAAATGTAAGAAATTAATTCATGAGGTTCTTATGAGGAGAAGTTGAAAGAAGTGAAAAATAAACCATAGTCTTTGTACATAATGATGCTTATACAAAAAAAAAATCATTTAGTAAAGTACATAATACAAAATAAAGGCATCCCCCCACATCACCTTTTACCCTCTCCCATCCCAAGTTCTTCTCCCCAGAATCTGCCAGTTTACCAGTCTATTGGCATAAACTCTCACAAATAACACAGGAAAAATTTCATAAGATAAATTAAAAAATTGGAGTCAGCACTTTGAGGTGGGTTGGTAAAACCAGAGACATGTGTTCCTATGGCATCCATAAGAAAAATAATGTAGAAATGATTTCCTGGAAGTTTCTGGGATGTTACAAAAAATGGAGGTTTAAGACTTCAGAGAGAGAGATAAGAGAGAGTAAATGAAATCACTCTCAAAGCTACATTTTCTCAAAGAGTATCTGACGGAAAACTTTACTTCAATCTTTAGGTGTCCAAAATCAGGGTTTTGAGAAACTAAGGGATATTTTGGTAAGAATTTGCAGCCTTAAACATATTCTTTTCCCCTGTGACATTTTCTAAGTGCAGAAGCAGAATAAAGGAGTGGAAAACAGAGAAAAAAATCTAAATGGAAATGCTTTTAAGAATAAACCCCACCTTTCTATTTCCATCTTAACTAATACATCAATTTTCCAAAAAATTATTTAATTATTTATAAATTGTAAAGAAAATAGATGAAACAGTTTTAGCTATTGAAAGATTTCTCTGAATTTTTAGTTTGATGGTTTTTACTTTTCTTTATAGACATTGTAATAGATGTTCAATTTTATTTAAAACCAAGGTGACTGTTTTCTTTTTTTCTAAGCAGTAACAGAGACTTAAATCTCAGAAATATGGTGAAAAATGATTGTGGCATTCATTCTTTATTGGAACTAATTGCTACAAATTTAGCGACTTAACACAACTTCTTTAATCTTACTTACATTCTTGTGAGTTATATATCCAAAATGGGTCTTACTAGGTTAAAATGTAGGACTGCATTTTTTCCCAGAGGGTATTTGTATCTTTTTTTTTTTTTCATTTTACAACCCAGATTTATGCTGAGGTCAACCTAGTCATTAAGATTTTTAATAATGTATTTATTTTAATTAGGTATATATGACAGCAGAATGCATTTTGATTCATTATACCCAATTGCAGCACAACTTTATATTTCTATCTTTACCCTTCCCAACTCCTAGTGGTCTCCAACATTCCTTGCCTCATCACCCCTCCACCTTAAAAACCAGCCAATTTTTCATTTCTCTGTCATTTCTTAATCATATTTTGTTCTTATTCTATGACTGTTTTCCATTTTTAAGAACTATTGTCAATATACTGATTCCCCCGGGTAATACAGGATAAACTTTCTAATTTCAGATTAGCTGATTAGGAATCTTAACCCCATCTGTGATTTTAATTCCCCTTTGTCATATAACCTACCACAATCAGATTCTGTGTATAAAATGGTTCAGTGAGGGTTTCCTTGAGTCATTGGTCCTTGAATTGAGTCTTAAAGGTTTAGTTATTTCTTGGTGATCAGGGGAAGGGAGAAAATTCTGGCCAAAGTCAATGATATGTACCAAGCCAAACTGTTTAGAAATTACATTTTGTCTTTTTTGGATCTACACAAAGTTCAGTGTGACAAGAATATAGGCTACGGATACAGGACTTACAGGTTATGAGGTTGAAAACACGGCGGGTACAAATGACTTTCATAGCTAAATTCTGATTGTTGTATTACTTTTGGTGTTTGTGATTCTCTTGGAGAATATTAATTGAGAGGGACTTTAGGATGGAGGCTGTAGAAGGTCATAACAATGGTTATTAATACCTGCAGTAGCACGGTAAAAATGAAAAATTTGGCAATTATAACAATAGGTAAAAGGTATATAGAGAGGATCTCAGATATTTGGGAGTGTTTTCAATTTAAATTACTCATAGATCATACATAAAGAGTGAAAGAGGCATTGATGATCTCCAAAGTGTTTGGTCATGATACTACATTTCATCAAAATACTAAACAAGAGAAGGGTTTAGTAGGAGGAAGTAATGGGTTACTTAAGACACATTAGAGCATAATGTGCAAAGTAGAGATGTCCAGTAGAAGATTTGGAGGTCATGAAGGACACTGGGGAAAGATTGAAGATCCATGACCCCTTAGGTGGTATGAGAATCCTTGGAGTTGATTAGAGAAAGCAGCTCAGGGACCCTTTGTTTACGATACATGCCATCCCTTGTCACCTTAGAAGATCATCAAGGGATCAGTTCACCTTTTTCTATATTTTTCCACAGGTTCATATTTTGGGGAAAAAACTTATAACTTTCATGACATTGTGAAAAGGATCCATTACAGATTTATAAGATATTAATAAGGACAGGGCCTTCATATTTAAAAAATCATAAGAAAATGGAAATGGCAAATATAGAATATTTTTTCCAGAAATTTTGGTAGGGATGGAAAGAATAAAATTAAGACAAGAGAAGGAAAGTCAGTATCTAAGATAGAAAAATGTAGAGTTATGAGCTTTGCAGACTAAGAAGAGTGAGGAAATAGAAAGTGAGGTTAAGGATTCCGGAGAGATAGAAGGAGGATTGAGAGGCCAGGTAATAGAAAGAACTGGTTATCTTTGTATCAGAAGCAGTGCACTCCTCTTTCAGGGACACGCAAAAGCATGCTAGGCTGGGGACAAATGACTTTTTCACAGTGTGTGTGTGTGTGTGTGTGTGTGTGTGTTTGTGTGTGTGTGTCTGTGTCTATAAATATTGATTTGGTGGTCAGGAAAGCACATTAGTCCATGTGTGAATTTTATGAAGTTGGAGGCAAGGACATTTAAGAATAAGAAAGATCAAAATTTGGAATTTCCACTAACCTAAAGGATAGTGAAGTTATGCAATATAACTGTCAAGTGAAATCACATCATTTGCAGACAGGAAGAACAGAGTTAAATATTGTTTATGTCAAGCATCATCTTACATGTAAAAACATACAATATTTGTTCCCTATGTGTTTCTCCAAACATATCATGTTACTTTTCATTCATAACAGTAAAAACATATATATGGTTTCTCTTTTCAAACGTGATATTCACTGGGAAACAAACTACAGATACAGCATAGGGAATTAAATTGCTTTCACATAAAAAGCCCATGTTTCTGTTTTAATGAGAAATTTATGCAGCACCTTCTGCATTTGTATCATCTGCTCAGCAGTCAAGCTGCCAGTTAAATATAATAGAGACTTCCCCAGAAATTCACTTCCACATAGAATCACATTTTCTAAAGTGGTTCTTGACATTGTGTATAAAATCTTCATCATCCAGTTGTCTTATGTACAATTTAGAGTAGTTGCATGGGAAGTATATGTGAAAGTCGCTTTTGTTCATCTGACTATTAATCCAGGTACCAACCTGTTTGCTCACTTGGGGCTTTACAAATATAATATGTGTTTTCCGTTACAGTTGTTGTGATTGTTACCATGTAATCAGAATCCCATAAATAAACCATGCTGAGAAGCTACCAGGCTAGAATGCAGCTTTCTCTACCTAAAGGAGACACTATAATGGAGTCATTATAGATAAGATTCAACAAAATTTGCATCTGTGGCTGCATATTGGTATAAATATAAGCCTATAAATATAGGGCTTGAGAGCTTGCCTCTATCATGTTTAAACCAGTAATACTATATTGAAGTCAGGAGTTGTCAAGTTATGACTTGTAGGAATAATTCATTTTATCTGTTTTTACAAATAAAATTTCACTGGAACACATTTGTTTATGTAGTGTTCCTGGCTGCTAATATGCTAGATTTGAGTAACAGGGACATAAACCTCATGGTCCACAAAGCCTCAATATATACTGTAGAGATTTTCATAGAAAAGTCATTAACCCCTGATCTAAAGAACAGGAAAAACACACAAGCATCTAGACATATCTTAGAGGGATGCATGTTAATGCAGATGAAGTTAAGAGCAATTATTTGTAGCACACTTTCTAAAAGTTGAAAGTAACCACTAATTTTATGAATCCCTACAACAAACCTATTAGAATACAAATGTTGTTTATTAAATACATATGGTGTTTATACACATAGGATATTTATTTTATTTATAACAAAAATAATTATAACGATAAGTGTTACTTACTAAGGCAAGCAAGAGTCTCACCAAGGGAAGCTTGATTGCTTCTATTGGTAGCAGACCCATTAAACTGAAATAGTTATGCTACCTCTCCAAGGTTGGAATATAGGATCCTGTGATTACTGCATACATGTTCTTAGGCAAGTTTCTTAACATTCCTCTGTTTCAGAATTTTCTCCTGTAAATCTGGTATAACAAATATTATAAGGTGGTTTGGTATTAAGTGAGTTTAAAAAATGAGAACTCATAAATTAAAAACAAATGTCGAACAAGTTTTCATATATTTGTTGATTGATTGTATATCATCTCCTGAGAATTGTCTGTTCAGTTCCTTGGCCCATTCATTGATTGGAGTATTGGGTTTTTTGGTGTTGAGATTTTTGAGTTCTTTACATATCCTAGAGATTAGTGCTCTGTCAGATGGGTGTTGAGAGCCACAGTTTAGCCTGGCATTTTGCTAGAGGGAATGGGTTGAAAGGTGACCCTGCTCTGGGATTAGGATGGATCCTGCTGGGATCAGGGTGGATCCTGCTCTGCCTCAGGCACCCCTGTTTTGGAGTTCCCGTTCTCGCGGGGGTGGGGGGGGTGGGGGGGTGGGGGGGGGTGGGGGGGTGGGGGGGTGTTATGGGAGAATTGGTGTGTGGAGCCCGGGGGAGGGAATGTGTTCTCAGGAAGTGTGGGTAGAATGCCAGTGAGAGTTCGGGAATAAAGAGTTGCTGTTTGAATGAACCTACAAGGCTTTGTGGCGGCTCGGTTATTTTGTGCCCAGCCAGACTGCGGCAGATGGGTGTGTGGTAAAAATCTGCACCCATTCTGTAGGCTTTCCATTCATTTCACAGATTGTTCCTTTTGCTGAGAAGGAACTTTTTAGTTTGAATCCATCCTACTTATTGATTCTTGATTTTATTTCTTGCATTATAGGAGTCTTATTAAGGAAGTTGGGCCTAATTTAACATGATGAAGACTTGGACCTACTTTTTCTTCTATTAGGTACAGGTTCTGTGGTTTAATTTCTAGGTCCTTGATCCACTTTGAGTTGAGTTTTGTGCATGGTGAGAGATAGGGGCTTAAGTTCATTTTGCTTCATATGGATTTCCAATTTTCCTAGCACCATTTGTTGAAGAGGCTATCCTTTCTCCAATGCATGTTTTTGGCACCTTTGTCTAATATAAGACCACTGTATTTATGTGGGTTTGTCTAATATAAGACAACTGTATTTATGTGTGTTTGTCACACACACACACACACACACACACACACACAGTGGAATATTACTCAGCATTAAAAGAGACTAAAATCATGGCATTTGCAGGCAATTGGATGGAGTTGGAGAAGATAATGCTAAGTGAAGTTAGCCAATCCCCCAAAACCAAATGCTGAATGTTTTCTCTGGTATAAGAAGACTGATTCATAGTGACCTAGGGAGGGGAGCATGGGAGGAATGCAGGAACTTTAGATAGGGCAAAGGAGAGAGAGGGAACATAAGGGGGAGTGGGGTAGGACAGATAGTGGAATGAGATGGACATCATTTCCCCAAGTACATGTATGAAGACACAAATGGTATGACTCTATTTTGTGTACAACCAGAGACATGAAAAATTGTTCTATATGTGTGTACTATGAATTGAAATGCATTCTGCTGTCATATATATATATATATATATATATATATATATATATATACATATATATATATATATAAAACAAATTAGAATAAATAACAAAAAAGAAAAAAATAAACAAAAACAAAAAGTGTATGTCAAACATAATTATTATCATTATGGTCAACTACGGAAAATCTTTCAATGCTCAAATTTCTACAGATTCTCTCTCAGTAAATCACATCTAACTTTAAATTCTACATTTCAAGTTGTCTGACTTTCTCAGGTTGTTTCTTTAAGTGCTGTGTTTTCTGCATCTATAGGAATATAGCTAAGTTATACAAAAGGGCAGAATTCAAACTTTGTTCTGCCTTAGTAGCAATTGTTTATTAATAATCTATGGCCTTAAAACACATGGGATTTTCATCTTCATTTTATATGGTCACCTTAAATACAAAATATATTTATGCATTCAAATATTTTTGCAATATTTAATCAAACAGCTCTTTTATTAACAAATGGCTTAGGTAGAAATTTCAAGTTGCCTTTTAAGAATAAGAATGTATATTTGCATATTTTCCTGGTTTTAGATATAGAAATTGCTCAATGTTTCTAAATCAATATGATGCCTATGCTTTCTTAGTATGAAAATATTAGATAATATGCAAATCAAGCTCAAGAGAGTCACAACTTCATCTGTTTGCCATGCAGACAAGGACTTATTTTAGTAAAATGTCATGTCAAACTTGAAACTCAGAGGTTTCTTTTGGTTCTAGAAGTTACCTTAAATTACTAATGTACTCTTGAAAATATTAACAAGCTTAATTTTAACACAGAGCAAGATTAATCTATGTCATAAATTACTTCATTAGTGAACCTCAGCATTTTGTGCATTTGCCACTGTCAAGATAAGAGATATTTTCTGTAATATTTGGAAAAGGGAATTGGTTTGGATTAAGAAAGCATTAATTGTATACAACTTGAAACAAACCTATCAGAAAAAGTAAGAAAAAAAAAGATGTCTTTTGCTTTGTCTTTATCATACATAATTCTAGGGCAAGTACCATGAACACTAGGCAATCTATTACAACTCCTAAGTAATTAGAATGCTTTATGATATAATTAAGTGTGTAGTGAAGATTTAATTGGAAATTAGAGTATATTAAATACAAAACAATACATCTAACATGTAAGATGGACATTTTCAGCAGTGTGTATGTATATGAATTGCATAATAAATTACAAATTAATAATATGAATTATTATTCATAATATCATTTCTCTGGAGGGTCACATTCAAGAGATGTATAAAAATTACTTTTGGGGGGTCAAAAAATTATTTGGTTGCCAGGCATTGTGGAGCATGTCTGCGACCTCAGCAATTCGAAAGGCTGAGGTTGCAGGCATTTGGGCATTTCTAAGTGAAAGACAAGCTAAGCAAACTATCCTACAGATGCACATGCTCTGCAATGGTAGATAATCTGCAACCCCAGCAACTCAGCAGGAGGATCACAAGTTTGAGGCCAGCCTCAGCAACTTAGTAAGACCCTAAGCAACTTAGTGAGACAGTGTTTCAATATAGAAAACAAAAAAAGCTGGAGTTGTGGCTTAGTGTAAGTGTCCCTGGGTTCAAATCCTAGTACAAAAAGACAAAAACAAACACAAAGAAGAAAATAATTTGGTTATCCAATTAATCATTGTTGAGAAAGTACTATCTACTTTTATTTTGTATAAAAAATACTTTGATGGAAAATACACTTTCTTGCCTTAAAATCCATTATTAAATTTGGAAAATCAAGGTATTTATCCATATAAAGACAAGGAAAAATATCCAGTGCACACAGCACTCTTAAATCAGTGACATGGCACAGCTCTGTTTAGGATATTGTTCTCTGGAGCATTATCTATTCAGACCTTAATGTTTATTGAATACTTAGAAGTTTTAAACACTCTCTGGGCACTTGGAAAAATCCACCGTGGTAAAATGGGAAGTGTTAACCCTTAATGCTCTTATCCAAGTGTGGCAGTGTAGGCTACTGAAAGCTAGTCAACGTTGGAACTAACCATGGTTTGAAGTGACAGCAATTATGTTGCTATCTTAGTCTTATATTCTTCCTATCCCAATTACCAAAACTTAACTTTTGAGCACATTAATTTTCATGAACTCTTTCAACCCTATTGAAGAGGTGAAATAGATGCCATAAAATGAGTCTTTATGCACTCATTCTATGGCATCTATTTCACCTCTTCAATAGGGTTGAAAGAGTTCATTCTATAAGTGCATACAGTAATAAAGAAGAAAGACTGTCATTGGTAGAAGAGTGATTTCCAACACACCTTATAAGGAGTTCCTCTGTCCTTTATATCTATGCTATGTAGTGGGTCAGCTTAAAAACTTTTTCAGAATTGCAAATTGCTCATGAGTTAATTTAAAATACACTGCTTTATGAAGACAAATAACTACTAGAAATGCCTCATTTTCATTTACAAACTCTTGCCAATTGCTGTGCAGAGCTGACTTAAATATTTAAAGGACTGATATGTGCATATCCTCTTTTTATTATTCTAAAAGGCAATTACAAAAGAAAAAAAGCCTGAAGTTTACAAATGTAAATAGTAAGGTATCTTACAATTTTAAACCCCGAAATAATGTATTTTTTGTTTTGTACTTATAACTGCTTATGGTTGAGTCACAGTTCATTAAGATTAACATTATTCACTGACAATTGAATCATTTTTCTTTCTTTTTTTGTATACTACTAGGAAGAAGGCAATAAGAAAGAAATGATGACTCTAAATGTAGAAATGAAAAGACATGGTACTTATGAAATATGTACAGATTAAATAATGTTTTAAATGAATAATGTATGTTATGGTTTGGATGTGAGATGTCCATCAAAAACTCATATGTGAAACAATGCAAGAACATTCAGAGGTGAAGTGATCAAATTATGAGAGCCTTGACCTAATCAGTGCATTAATCCCCTGATAGAATTAACTGAGTAGTAACTGAAGGCAGATAGGGTATGGCTGGAGGAGGTGGGTCCCTGGGTGCATGCCTTTGGGATATATATTTCATATCTGGTGAGTGGGGTTTTTCCTCTCCTGATTTCTAATCATCACGAGAACCACTTCCCTCTGCCACACTTTTCTGACCTGATGTTCAGCCTTACCTTGAGTCCCAAGGAATGGAGCAAGCTATCTATGGACTGAAAACTATAAAACCCATGAGCCCTCAAATAAACTTTTCCTCCACTAATTATTTTTATCAGTCCTTTTAGTCACAGCATTAAAAAAGGTGACTAGAATAATGTATAGTGTTTTATAGATTCTAGGTAAGGAATATTCATAATAGTGGAAATCTGATGAACAGGTAGAATATTTTTACACCTTTCAAAATTTAAGGTCACATAAGAAATCACCACATTTTCTAGGTCATGTTTTTAGCTACTCTGTCTGCTCTGTTTCTTTGAGCATTTTTAAGTGAAAGACAAGCTAAGCAAACTATTCCTACATATGCACATGTGATTCAATGGTAGATAGTCTATTACTAATAAAATTCATGGCAACAATGCCAAGGAAGAATTTCCATATTCTTATCCTCATGTATGAAGCAATGGGATAAAATTAAATTTTCATTCTTAATTTTAAAAAGTTTGTACTGAAGTAGGAATACATGGATTTCTGTTGATACATCGAATATATGTCTATACTTTCACATGTAAATACAAATACATATGTGCATGTTATACATATATGTGTGTGTGTGTGTGTGTATACACTCTCAAGACTGTATGTCAGTACTGATAGTTTCATTAATAGTTGCATGCAAAAGACATTGATCTATAGTAATGATTGGATGTAAAAGCATAAATCTTTAAAATCAGAAATAATGATATCACTAGGAATGAAATGTTGAAAGAATATTATTTCTGTCTAATGAGTTGACATCCTAACAGCAGTTACAAAATATTTATGTAATGGTTTTGAACTATCAGCATGTAAGAAAAACAGAAAAACACAATGGGTTTTCAAAAATTGTGTGAGAAAATGTAAGGGAGAATACAACTCACTTCTAACACAAGCAGTAAGTTTCTTTGAGGCTATTCTGTACATTGCCTGACATGTAATAGTTGTACTCGAAGCATTAATGAACCAGGAATATAAGACTTGTAATTTATAAGAATTTGATATATTTAACCAATCAATTGAGGAGACCCAGAGAAATGGATTTAGTCTCCATCAGAAACTGAACCATATAAATCAACTAGAACTTGAATTTTGGAATAAGAATTGCGAGTTTGCTACTTTTGAAGTATTTTAAAAGCATTATATTGGATCTAGATGAGTTATGATAAGTGGTTAAACCAAGAATTGAGATTAAAAAATATATTATTGATTTGATGTATTTGTTGCCTTACTGGCTAATATAGTTTTTACATTCAATTAGCAGGAGTATTTAACCCAAAATCTTTTAATAAATGAAAGATATTACTACATATATATTACTGGCATAAAAATATTAATCTTTTTTTCCCAGATCTCTCTCAGAAGGGGGCATTGTTCATTTTTACAAGATGAATTTCTATTTATTATCATTTTAGCTACACTTTTAAACTAGGGAAAATTTTAATACATCATGTAAAATAACTTGAACATAAATTATTTTATAGGTACTTATTGAATAGCTGTCATGGTTAATCCAGAAACTTCAGACATAATGACTGTGCTTAGTATTTCCTAGATCCTGACACACTGGTCAGCCAGGCAGATAACAGTAGTATTTCACTTTGACTAGACCTTTAAATGAATGAACACCATCTCTTACATCCTGTGCTATTTATAAACTGTGTATTTACTTAAGTAGTCACTGGATGTCAGCATTGTTTCACTAAAATCTGCTTGCCAGTATTATTTTTGACTAGCAACTTTATAATTTTTAAGTAATCCCAAAATTAATTTACTGTATTATTTATTCTTAAATAAACAAATGTGAATAAGCAAATACAAAAGCCTTTTAAAGAATGAATGGTTAGGTGGCTTTTAAATATGATTAAATGTATATTAGATACAATTTATGCCATGGGAGGCAAAAATAAAGATTTACCAATAAAAAGACCAATCCTTTTGCCACCAATATGCCTGCAGCTTTACCAAGATTGATCTTTCCATAGAAAAGGTAGGAGTAGGAAATCTTTCTATTTCTCTCTTCTTTTATAGAGTGGGGAGATAGTTTTACTTTTAGCCTACACCCTGGTATTTCTATATGCAATTTTCATTACAGTTTACCTTATTTTATTTTTAACATAAAAATACTTTCATAATTGTTTTATTGAATTAGTTGCTTTGCACTTATAAATATAGTGGTGATCAACATGAAGTGATTCAACAGTGATATAGTAGTTATTTTGATTTAGATTTGGCGAATGAAGGCACAGGAAGCATCATGACATCCTTGTTCCATCCATGCATTCTTTTATGCATTGAGGAATCAGTCTTCATTCCACTGTAGCATGTACAGAAATCTCTCCAACTAAAGGAAATATACAGCTATGGGTTACCCATGGCCTCCCATATGGAATCTGCTTTATGCACTGCAGTGGGCTGAAGGGTGCTGGGAGAAAAGGTGCCTGAGAGCACTTCGAATGTGTTCAAAGCAGAGCTCTCACCTGGAGATAGAGAAAGAAGGAAGAGAGACAGGAAGGGAGTGACAGCAGCAGGTCCCCTCACAGGCACCCACTGACAGAGCTTGTGGGCCTCCACAAGTGTGATTTGCAAATGATACCATTATCAAACACTAACCAAAAGACAAAGAAGCAGTAGGACAAAGATATTATGGGTCAGGGCAACATGCCCCCTATAGAAAAGGATCTGAGTAGATCTAGACTGTTCCCAAATCTACATTAGTTACAGATTTATTCATTTCTTAAAGAAGGGAAAACAAAGTGAACTTTGAGAAAACATTGTATTACCTTTAGAATAAATTCCACATACAGGTAATGATACATATAGAAAAAAAAATATAGGTAAAAAACCTCAATTTTTCACAAAGTTGTTCATCATCTTAGGTATCTGCTTTTATTTTTATTTTTTACTTTTTTAAAAATTTGCACATTATGATTATACACAATAATGGGGTTTGTTGTAGGTATTTGGTCATGCACATAATATATTTTCATCAATATCATTTCCCAGTACTTCCCCTTTGGTATCCGCTTTTCAGATTCAAGATGTTGGTGACAATGTGAAAATAAGCAGGACATATAAGACTGCCTGCTTAAAGCCAAAGTTTCCAAACCCTTTCATCTCAGATTGTTTTAACTCTTAAAATATATTAAGGACTCCAAAGAGCTTGATTTGTCACAAGCCAGAATTGTCTTTTCTATTTACGTATTGATATTTGCCAATTTAGAAATCAAAGCCAAAGAATATTAAAAGTAATTGATTAATTTAATAATTAAGATACATTAATCACATGTCAACAACATGGAACATGCATTTTTGTAAAAATGATTATATTTTCCAAAATAAAAAAGAATTAGGCTGTCACTTATAAAGATAAAATTTTAAAGCAATTTATTTTCACTTTTTACATTATTGACAATGTTTATCATCTGGGTTAACATAGGACAGTAGGATTCTCAAACTGCTATTCCCCATTTGAATGTGATGTGCTATATGGTTTGAGGTATATGAAGAAAATCTTTCTCACATAGCCTGTAATTAGAAAAGAGGAAAGTATTTTAATACTCAGATCAAATAATTATCAATGTTCTTTGATACTACACCAAAACTTGACAAATGGCACTTCCTTTAAAGGCAGTGGCAACATGGAACTCAAAAACCTTTTAATAAATATTTTCTACATTATTTTAGCAATAAATTAAAATTCACTGGTCCATCTTACACATCGAATGAATTGTTTTCCTATGTGTGATTTTGCAATGTCGTACATTGATCATTTAGAAAACACTTTTTCAATGAGTTATTCAAGTTTTCCAAATGTTGGAACATTTTACATAATATAAAAAATTACATTTGCTAATATAAGTGCAAGTCTCATCAAACAAGTCTTTATGTATTTGAAAACTAATGAGCTTACAGTGGCAAATATAAGTTTTCCATAAGTCTAAGTTCCACTTGAAATCTCAATTTTTAATATTAACTAAAAAGTGCTTACTTTATTCATTTGTAAAATAATGTGCAAAAGATAGTGAAGAATGAATACCCATAATTAGGGGTAGATCATTTTTTTTCCAATTAAGATGATATCCTAAAACAGCAGCCATTTGAGTCTACAGCTCAAATAATTATACATGGAGTATGTTTCCCTTTGGGACAGCCATCTCATATTGGTATGCAGTAGAAGTGGACACCACCTGAAATGGGCACCTCTTTTAACCCACTAATGATCCTCCTGCCACACCATGTAATTCAAATTAGTTCTGCTCAAATTGGATGATTTTAGTAAAAATGATAGAATAAGTATGTACAAGAACCTGTCCTTTTACACAAATATAAAAAGAGACTATACAGATTACAAATTCTCAGATAATTATAATTTGGTTTACACAGAAAAAGTTGTTGACCTCTAAATTAGAGCTATCAGATTCATAGACATGATGTACTTCAACAATGGAATGTAGTTTAGTGCAAACTACTCAAGGGGAAGAGATTTCAACTTTTTAAATAATATTTCTTAATTTTATTTTTTTACCAAATGACAAGATTAAAATTTAACCCAAAAGTTCATTTTAAAAGAGATTTTAGTCTATCACCATGTAATATTTCAGGGCAGTCTGCTCTTATTCTGAATACATTATATTTTAATGAGTTGTACAAATTTAGCATTCTGAAAATAGAAGACAATTATGGAAATTATTTACAACTCTAAATATTTCTCATCTTTTAAAATAAATGTCAAACCACTGAAGAAACTTCATTCTAACTTCTGAGGATAAGTCCAAATAACTCCATCCCAGAATGTTGAATATATTGTGAAAATAATTAATGAAATTTTATTGACAGGTTTGAACTGTTTTCCAAAATACTAGTTATTTTAATGAATCCAATCATTTTGGCTTTAATGACATTATTGGTGGCATTATTATCCACGATTGTACTTTTGGAAGTACAGAAGAAGCAAGAGATCACTGGGGCTGTGAAACTAGTAGAACCTTTTGTTTTTTGACACAAGAACATTTTCCTGGTTATTGTACAATGCCAGCACAATGTTCTGTGGCTTAAAAAAATGCATATAATTTCTAAGCCAATTTACCTCATGCCCGACAGTAATTAAAAATGAAAAGAATCTATCATATTAAATGACTGTCAAACACTAAGTAATCATGGTGAGTGATCCATCAAGGCAACTGTCACACAGTGTATCCTGTTGGCTGCATGCCAATTTGTTATTAATACAACAACAGAAGTCCAGACATCACTTAATCTATAGACAGCCACGGACATAGGCACAGTCTGAGCCTTTGAGCTGATTACTGGGGCACAAAGAATTCCATAGATCATTCCTGATTATTTTTAAAATGAGGTTTAATTGTACTTTTCAAACAAAACCCACAAAATTTATTTGACTGTGGTATATAAATGCATTCAAACATATGTATGAAATAATTCTTATAGATTTTGTCTCTGGCAGGTAAAATATGATTCAGCATTATAAGATTCTATTCTGTATAGTATCCTTAATTAAATCAAGTTCTATTTAAGTGTTAAGGAGTGAATGTACATGTCCCTGCATAATTCATACATTGAAATCCTATCCCTCATTGTTATGGTACTAGGGGATGGGACTATTGAAAGTTAATTAGGCTATAAGGGTGGAACACTTGTGAATGAGATTAGGGTCCTTAGAAGAAGAAGCAAGAGAGCTAGTTTTCTCTGCCCTCAACCATGTGTGGTCATAGCAAGAGGATAGCTACCTGCAAACCATGAAACATACCTCTCTACCTGAGCCCAAATCTTCCAGCACCTTCACCTTCAAATTCCAGAACTATGAAACATAAATTTCTGTTGTTTAAACTATGCATTCTAGTCCTAGTTTACCAAGACATTGAGAGACCAACATAAGCAAAACTGAGTCAGACATCGTAGCCAATATCTGCAATTCCAGTGATTCAGGAGGATGAGGTCAGCCAGAAGATCGCAAACCCAAGACCATCCTAAGCAACTTTGTGAGAATTTTCTGAAAATTAAAAACATAATCAGAATTCATTCTGAGACACTTTCCTCATAGTTAAATTATTTTCCTGGTAACTTTCTTGGTCAGAGGTGTCCTTTATAATGAATTTTAAAACTAATTGCTGCCAGTATTGCTCTCAATTAAAAATATTTATGAATACTATAAAATGCACCCCTTGGTTTATCAAGACACCTATGTATGCATAAGAAATACCATAATATAAATAAGAAATTATTTAGTTTATTTGGACAATTTATTCTGTAATCTTTCTCTTCATATTTACCAAACCTAATGTTTAGGCTGAAATACCAAAACTTAGGACACAAATTATTGTAAGGAATAATTAAACCACTTTTTCTGAACATAACACTACATAAACTTGTATATAGGAAATATTAATGTGGAAACTATTTTTAGGGTTTTTCTTTTTTTATTAGAAATCATAAATTTCAGGAAACTACTAATGGGTATTTAAACATTTTTGCAATTTCTTAAAATGTAGAATGGAATGATTCTAAAATCTATGACAGATCATTTTTTCATTGAAATAAATTTTATTTCTTTAAGCACATGAACTAGGAATGGATATTAGTCATTTTGGAGTATATAATAAAGGATATTGTAATAAGGAACATTGCATAAAACATTGACCTTTACTTCATATATTTTGTGTAATGACAACACTATTGAAAGGCAACCAAAATAATGGAAGAAAATATTTGGAAATCATAACTGACAAAGATAATATCCAGATTATATAAAGAAAATAAGCTGATCTAAGGACTGAAAAAGACATTTCTCCACAGAAGATATATAAATGGTTGAAAGCACATGAAAAGATGTTCAACCCCACTATTCAAAAAATAAATACTAATCACAGCTATAATAAAACATCATTTCACAGTAATTAGGATAGCTATTATAACAATGAAGAAGAAAATAAAACAACAAGTGTTGGTAAAGATATGGAGATATTAGACCCCTCATGCACTCTTGGTGCGAATGTAAAATGATGCATCCTCTATGAAAAACAGTATAACAATTCCTCAAAATTTAAAAATAGATTACATTAAATGGATACGTAAAATGCAAAACATGGATACAAAAAGAATACTATTCAATTTTAAAAAGAAAGAAAACTCAGACCATATGCTGCAACTTGGATGAACATTAGAAAATTATGCTAAATGAAATAGGCCAGTCACAAAAGACAAATAGTATATGATTCCACTTACGTTAGGTACTTAGAGCAGTTAAAATCATGAAACAAGAAAGAAGAATGAGGGTTACCAAAGTCTGGTGGAAGAAAAATATGGGAAGCTTGTATTTAAGGAATATAAAATTCTACTTTTGGGCTGGGGTTGCACTTTCCTTGCACTTGCCAGGTGCTGGGTTCAATCCTCAGCACCATATAAAAATAAATAAAATAAAAGGTATTGTGTTCAATTACAACTAAAAAAATATTTTTTAAAATTCTACTTTTGTAAAATGAAAAAAATTCTGGAGATAATGGGTGGTGGTTGTTGTACAAAAATATGAAAGTATTTAATACACTGAGCTGTAAACTTAATAGTGGTTAATATTATAAATTTTATAGTTTGCTTTTATCAGAATAAAAAAAATTGTAGGAAAGTAAAGTCAGTCCCACATATTAGTATTATTACTTGTCTGCAGCAATACTTAATCAACCTTGAATGCTCATCAAAATTACTAGGAGAGCTTGTGAATAAACAGATTGCTGGGTCCTAGAGAGTTTCTGATTTAGAAGTTCAGGGTAGGACTCAAGAATTGGTATTTTTAACAAGTTCCCAGGTGAAGCAATTGTTGCTGTTCAAGAAACCACACACTGAGAACCACTTATTCAAAGTAATGATAAGACCTTGAAATAATTTTGTTTTTGAAAAAAAGTAGTTTTTAATACTGTTAAAAAGTTTAAAAATAAGAAATCACTTTTCTACATGGCTAAAGTTTTCTGACAATAGAAATCTGAGACATAGGTCACATGGGAGACTCCAAAGCTAGTCTTTGATAGTAAATTCATAATAAAACTTGACAATAAGAGATCATAAGAAGAACCTGTTTGAAGGAACGGTGCTTACATTTCCAAGAGAAAGACAATGGCCAGCCCCAATGGCAAATGCCTGTAATCCCAAGAGCTCGGGAGGCTGGGGCAGAAGAGACAGGAGTTCTAAGCCAGCCTCAGCAACAGGGAGGTGCTAGGCAACTCAGTGAAACCCTGTCTCTAAACAAAATACAAAATGGGATTGGGGATGTGGAGTATCCCTAAATTCAATCTCCAGTACAAAAAAAAAAAAAAAAAAGAGGAAGAGAATGAAATATGTCCTCCTTCCCCTGTTAAAATTGTTTAGGTCTTTGTCACTATTTTGACATAATGGAACATGGCTGGAGGTAGACCTTTCCCCCTCAAACTGATGTGCCTCTCTTCTGTTCAAGGATTTTCCCCAGCACCCAGGAACTCTCTGAGGCAGACAGGCGTGGCTGCGAATGAAATTGGGAGGGAGGAAAAGAAACACACAGGACAATCAGAGCAACCCTAACCACAATATGGGGCAGGGTCAACCTCTCTGTTCTCTTAAAGGAAGATGTTGATATATGCTTCTCAATGTTATTGTGGTACCAGGCTAGATTTGCCAGATCGAGCAAATAAAAGATAGGTAAATTTAAATTTTGGAAAAAGAGCATTTTTTTTTTTAATGTAAGAATGTCTCTTGCAAAATTTGGCACACTATACAAAACAAAAATACTATTTGTTATTTTTCTGAAATTCAAATTTAACTAGGTGTCCTGAAAAAAAAATTTTTTTGGCAACCCTCTATCACACACATTATTAATGCACAACATCTCTCTGTGTGTGTGTGTGTGTGTGTGTGTGTGTGTGCGCGTGCGCGTGCTTCTATATGTGCACATGTATGAGTTTCTTCTTTCTCTAGCTCACTTTTTATCAAATCTAATTCATGTATCATGGGTTTCCCTCTTAAATAATGTCCCTCCAACACATAACTTCACAGTTTGGTTTTGGGGAAATTTTACAAAATATGAAGACTAACTGAAACAGCAAATAAGGTCACAAAATTCAGGAAAAAAATATTGTAGTAATGGTTGGGAAATTGGGGGAAGAAAATACTTGTTAAAACTAAGATCATAGATTTGATGATCATTTTCCATATAAAATAGAAAAAGGAACTAGTGACCAATTTCCCAAGGTACTGATGCTGGCTTACCTTTGATTAGGGGAGTGAATGCTCTCTAACTATAAAGACGACTGTTTTAACTGAAACTCCTTGCATGTATTTAATTTTAACAATTAAAGAGGACAAAAACAAAATATTTTAGAAAAGAAATCCCTAAAAAGGGAGTAAAATTTCAAACCTCCCATATCAGGGAAAATAGTCCTAGAAGAAGAATAAAAATGGCAATTGATGCAGAGCATGTAATCTCACAAGACCTCCTGTGAGAGATCTTAAGCCATCTGCCGATTTCATGGCATAATGGCTCATGGTGGGAAGTGATGGATTCCTTTTAAATATTGAGGCTAAATTTACACCATTCCTTTCATTGTCTCATTAAAAACTTCATAATATTTTTGACAGAATAAGAGGATACTGCAATAAAAAAGGAAAAAAGCAGTAGTGACAATGTAAGTTTTGCTAATGCTATCTGTTGTTTTTGAGAGTTTTGTTGTTTATTCTAATATCAGAATGCATCCGTGGAATAAGTATTATGAGTGAACAGGAAACCCTGCCACTACTGCTCAAGTGGCTAGGGTACAGCAAAATCTGCACTTAACCAAGTTTTAATTGAACATGCTAATTGGGAACCTCTAGAGTTACTGAAGTGGAGAGCTGTGATAAAATTCAAATAGCTCAGACTCCCTGGAGGACAAGAGGATATTGGCTTCTTTCATTAAAGAAATGGTGCATGCAGGTGTATTGATACTTTCATACTTTTGATATAATAGGCTTGTCCAGCCAGGAAAATCAACAACTGTTAGGATTTGGTGACCTGCAATACTGAAAAATGTCATCATCACTGTCACAGGTCACTGTGTGAGAGGAAATTCAACAAGGCAGAGGGAAGCTGCACAAGATACTTTCTCTCATTAATGCTTTCTTTTCCATCCATTTCAGAAGATACCTAGAAATTACTTTATATAAGAAGGAATGAAATATATATTTTTCATGTTTCCTTGTAGCTATGTGAGTGACTCTATTTATTGTCAAAATTGAATAAAGGTTGACTCTAAAATCATTATCAGAGCTAAAATTAATTATATTGATGACTTAATATTGGTACAAACAATTCCTAAGGAACAGTGCATTCTTAATTAGAGAAGGTGTTATGAATCAGGATGTTTTTGGGCTGGCTAATAAATCAGGTGAAACTACTACAGAAATTTTTACTTTGATATTTTTATAAGATTAAGGGTGTTGACTATAGAGATCTATGTTGTTTGGGGTTTCTGGCATAATTCACAAGGACACTTGATTTTGTAGTATGGGACCCATGAATTGATGGCTCCATCTGCTCCTTACTTACCTTCTCAGTACAATTATCCCAGCTTCACCATTTATCAGCACTGTGATCTTGAGTAAATTATTCAATAAATAGCTGCTAATGGCTTGCTTTGGGGCAGTTCTTGACAGTGCACCTAAAAATAAATGTTAAATACATAAAAGCAGATGTTCTAATAAGATCCTAAGAGCTGTCAAGAAAAAAGTGAGGATGAGATCAAAGGAAGGAAGCAGCATCTAAACTAAATATGGAAATGATATCTTAATGAATGTTTGAGTTTGGTTTGTGGAGAAGACCTGATGCATAGAGAAATCCAGTCTAAGCCCCAGTTTGAACAATATCATCTACAATTGCACACATGCAAGGGAAGTTTAGGGACCAGTAATCGTTGTCTCTGCACATTTTTTCTGAAATATTAAATGTCCTAAATATTCTGACTTCTTTCTAATTGTTGCATATCAACTAATACTATTTAATTAATTATTCTAGATCCATAGATTCCATATCTATCACTGATAACTTATGTGATGTTAGATAAGTCAAATCTCACTAGTTATCTGTTTGGATATCTCTAATGTGTGATATTTAGCTCGATTTTTTTTGAGATAAATTTTAATGTTCATTTTGACTTTTTTCCCTGTTTAGAACATTCAAATGTTTTGGACTTTTTTTAAAGAGAGAGAGAGAGAGAGAGAATTTCAATATTTATTTTTCAGTTTTCGGCAGACACAACATCTTTGTTTGTATGTGGTGCTGAGGATTGAACCCGGGCCGCACGCATGCCAGGCGAGCGCACTACCGCTTGAGCCACATCCCCAGCCCAAATGTTTTGTACTTTATATTTAGAAATATATTGCATAAATAGAAGCACACAAAACATAAATGGACACCCCATTGAATTATCACAAAGCAAACATTATCATAGCCACCCTTCTAAAATTGTCAGCAAACAAAACATCTGCTTGTAATTCTTTTCCATCCTCTTTCTTGCTACCAAAAAAAAAAAAAATCATACTTTTAATTATGTGCTATGTGAAATCAACACACATGCTTTTGTGTCAACCATTTTGACTCAATATTGTTTTTATAAGATTGGTCAATGTTGTTATTTTCTCTTAAAAACTTTTTCAGTTATAACTGTATTGCTATTCATCAAGAATAGTATCCATGTTAAAAAAATGTTGCTGTCTTATATAATGCAGAAAAAAGTCACTATCATACCATATAATAGAATATCTTAACATCTGTAGGGCACCATCTGAGAAACTCCATTATTCTATGTGTCATTAAGAAAAAAGGCTGTTGATTCATCCATGAAATATTGATTTCAAGTTACTTAAAATGTTATTATGCATATGTAGGTCTGTTCTAAATCTATTATACTTTGATGTTTTATCATAGATCATATTTGTGTATACATAAAAAAGAAATTGTAAATGCAACAAATTGAGAAGTTCCTACCTTCTTAATATGCACAGTTTGACACTTTTAAATTATTAATATTTTTCAGAGTTAACAATATCAAAAGGTTTCATACAAGATTAAAGTCTGTGTTTTCTAAGAGATTTTGGATATAGCATTTTTTTAATGAGTGTACCACTGACAGTCTTCTTCAAGTTTAGTTGTTGAATTTTTTTGTTTTATTTCTGTGCAGTGGATGGAAATACACCTGATATACTCTTAGTATCACATAAGTTTGTCAAGAAAGGCATTTGGACAGCATCCAGAATTAATTTTTTTTCTACAAATGTTCTTTACACACTTTTTAAACTAAAAAAAATTGTGTTTCAATTGTCTGGCAATATTATGCTTAATATGATCAAAATTTTCATATGTACATATTTTTACCAGTAACTGTGTCTCTACCTCTACAGGTATAAAATGCTTTCAATTATAAAGAGCATCCTCATTTCATGAAGTTAAAAATAAGGGAAAATGTGCATCTAAGTTTCAGTGAAATATGATTTAACTGACTTTATGTATATAGGAGTAGATGAGTACTCTTCTACTTGATGAGTATCTGAGGGGCTTTCTGGTATCTGTAACCTCAAAATTGTCCCTCAAATTATTCACAGTAGTTCTTGTTCTATAACATTTGTTAGCTGAAGACTTTGCATTGTTCGACTCTCCTTAAACTAAGTATAAACCTTTGTAGGAAATGCATTTTAACTTCTCACGTTTGCCTAAACAGACAATTAAATATCCAATGAAGTGTCATATAAAGTATCAGAAAGCTGTGGACTTTATTTCCAGAACTAAGCATCTTCCACACTTAAAAAAGTTTCATTTTAAATTAAACATAGCAATAAAATTTATTTCATAACATTATTCATAAGACTATATGGAATGATTCATAAAAAAGTCTTTCTCTTACAGAGTACTTATTAAGTATTCATTGTATATGGTTGTTTTTCAACATATGATCAGGGACAAATCATTTCCTTAATCTGAACATCGACTTCACTTTTTTTTTTTTTCAAAGCAAGAAAGATAGTGAAGATTATTTCCAAGGTCTTTTCCACCATTTCCAATACTGTTATATGACTTTAATCTTTAGGTAGGTTTTGCTTTCATGATGTTGGTGGTAGTGATTATTGATATAGAGCCTCAAATGATATATCTGAGTTTGCAGGACAAAAGATTGCTGGGATGCTTCAATGTCTTCATTAATGTCCTTTTTAAGACCTGTTCAGAGGAGTAACTCTAAGTAATTCAGGAAAGGATGTTGAATATTTCACAAACAGCAGTGAAAATGAGTATAATTATATATTTATAGGCTGTTCAGAAACTTCAGAAATTGGCTAATTCAGCAAATAAAATTAAAATATAAACTTAAATGATACTTAGATATACATAAAAATTTCTGACATGTTTGCCTGAATTTTAAAGTTGGGCTTTATTTTAGAGATGTCCATGGAAACATACTTGTAATCCTAGTGACCTCAGAAACTAAGGTAGGAGCGCTGCAAGTTTTAGGCCAGCCTCAGCAATTTATTGAGAACTTCAGAAACTGACTGATAACCTATGTCAAACATAAAATGGACCAGCGATGTTTCTCAGTGGTAAACAACCCTTGCATTCAATACCAAGTACCAATAACAAACAAACTAACTAACAAAACCCCAAAAATATAGACTGCTAAGATTTGGCTGAATAAATTTATACTATATTCAGCTTTTTGGATAAAGGATTCACTTACTTGACCCCTTTCAATTAATTAACTGAGAAGGCAGAATTTATCTAGATACTAACTACACCTGTGGTTTTTTTTAAATCTTTTAAAGCTAATCTTCAGTGCAAATTCAGTATCATTCTATTTATCATTATAATCCATCTTCAGCATAAAGAATTTAAGGAAGATGTTTTTAGTGTCAGAGAAGTTTCTAAGGCAAATAGAATTCTTGTTCTTTTTTTTTTTATATAATTCTTGTTCTTGTAAGAACTTTTCATAGACTTTTCATGTGAACTTTCTTCAAAAGTTAAAATAAATCAAAGTAGATCCTTGAAAAAGTAATATCTTTGATCTAGCATCATATATAAAAAATCTGCTTTAAGAAACTGAGTTTCCATGTTCCTAGAGCTCATTAGTTTACTAACTGCCACCTGTAAATTTAACATAGTTTTATATGAAAATATTTTATTTTGCATCACATTTTTGCTTTTAAAGATGTTATGTGAGATATTGTTCAACCTTGTCTTAATGACTGCAGTATATTTAATGTCTTTCACTTTGTATTTTCAACAACATATGCATTTTATTTTTACTCTAGTTTGTTTTTTCTTCTCTACTCTTCCCCATTTTTTAGTGGTTCTGGCATCCATGCCTAACTCCTTTGATGTACTGTTTTTAGTTAGGTATAACCTGGGAAATCAAGTGATAGGTAATCAAGTCTTGTATATTAAATTAATTTATAAAATAATATGCAAATCACTGGGGCCAGTATTGGGTGATTAATGTAGATCAACAAGAACTACCACCTGTGTTATTAATCTCAGGAAGATGAATTTTTTTTTCTCCACATGGTGTTTCAACATTGTTTTATTCTTCCAGAAAATATTAAATAAAATATCATTTTTGTCACTCAGGAATTCATTGTTCAATTAAGTGGACTGGGGGAATAATGAAATAATTAATCCTAAATATGATAAGTACTGTCAGAATGATATGGTCAGAAAAGGGATATGAACATAGGAAGAGACGGGAACACAGGAAATCTTGAAGCATTTTTAATATACACTTTTTTAATTGATAACAAGAAGCTCACAATTTTAACTTATTTTGCAAATTACTTTAAAAAAAAAGTTCTGGCTATGTTCCAAAGTATTCAGGTTCCTTAGATAACTGATTTTTTTAATAAGCAGGTTATTATTCCTTGGACTAACAATTTTTTCCCTCATCCTTTGTCAAAATTTGGTTTGATTTTATGTGGTTCACCAATGATGTCCTTCAAATATCATCCTCATGCATAACCTAAAATATTAGTGTTTTTTATTATGTTACATTACCTGTTATCTGTTAAAATATTTTTTTACAAATATGCATGCAGGAGACACAACCAAACAGCTTGAATCATTGAAAATTTTAAAAACAAAAGTTTCCATAAATAAAGCATAGCTAAACACTGGAATTCTATTATAAAGATGTTGGTACATTTAACCCCACTCATGTGCCACAATAAATAATAATCTATTCTAAAATATAATGGAGACAAATAATGATTTATAATTAGCTAAGAAGATACAAATCAGGATGATGCAATTTCACTGACATGAAAAGTCCCTTTATTAAACCTACAATATGGTACCTTACAATATGGTAAATACAATTATGGACCTCATACTAACTACTATTAAGAAACTTACCATAAAATTACTATGTTATGCTTGGAAACAATATTTTTAATAATAAACTGCCATTAATGTCCATATCCATACTGTGCAGCATCTCTCTGCTCCTTCCAGCTCTCCCAATTGCTCCTTCATTTTCCCTAATATCAGGAAGTATACTGAACTCCCATTTCAAACAAATTTCCTCCTCAAATAAGGCTTCCCACCAGAGAAGGTGCATGAAATGTTAGCCCAATGTCTAGCAAATTATAATGACTTAAATAATGGTAGCTATAGATATCCATAGGTAAAAGTGTAAGAACAAGTGAAACGTAGACTAAATTTGTAGACCACATACTGCATTTTCAAACCTATAATTTTTTCATGTTATATCAGCAAATTTAATTTAATTTTATTTGGTCCATCTATGGCATCCTCGAATGGCATCTCTTGTTATCCTTAAAATGAACTAAAATGGTAAGTCTCATGCTGTTCGATAAAGAAAGCATTCTCAACAGAGTTATATTATCCGTAAAGGAATAGAAATTGATTCCTTGGGGTAGAGTTGATGGGCAAAAATCTTATATATTCCAATGTTTTGTGGTCCTCCAAAGGACCACAGCACATACACCAATGTACAGTGCATGCACTGCATTAAATTTTCAAAAGGTGTTAGGAAGCTATCAAAAAAGGACTCCTTAGGGGAAGTGATAATGAAAAATGAAACACTGATAGGAAAGAATTTCCAGAATTTGCTAGATGTTTAACCTTGTCAAAATTTCTATTAGAGAACTGATTATGTGCTCACGTTAATTTGCTTATACAACATATGTTTATTCAATGACCATATTATGTTATATACTAGGGGAAAATAGATAGATAGATAGATAGATAGATAGATAGATAGATAGATAGATAGATAGAGATACATAGTTATACACCAAATAGTAAAGATATCCACACTTTTGGAGATTACAAATTTGTAAGGAAGAAAGAACAAACACATAGATTATATAATGCCAAATACTTACAGGACTACAAAAAAGAATGTGTTAAGCCACTTCAGAGTACAGATTTTGAATTCATTTTACTCATTTAATTAAAGTATAGTTATTGAGGAGATTCTCTGTGTGAGATGCTGAACCAGAGACTAAGTTAAAAACAGCAGTTGGGCTTTCTGCTTTAATGGACCTTACACAATCGAGTAGAGATGATGGACATCAAACACTTAAAACATGAGCTTTAGCAAGACTGCTGTGTGTCCTCCAGAGCATTTTTTCCCCTTCTTTCTTGCCATGGAGTGAGATTGGCATGTGACCACCAGGCTCCGCTCTATTTCCCAGTCTCTCTCTCTCAGTTAGGTGTAACCACATAGTTATGTTTGGGCCAATAGTGGAAGTAGTGCCCATAGCGCCCAGTATTCAATGTGTTGCCTCCTCCTTTTTTCCTTCTTATTGCCTGATAGCAGGATATTAGTAAAAAATGGAACTGTCTGGAACTCAAAGATTAAAAACCATGTGATGCAGACTGCAGAGTTTCTGCTCCAGGCTCAGAGCACTTGCCTCTGGACTGTTTTAAAAGTGAGAAGCCAAATGCTACCTCATGTAAACTATTCAGTCTTGGGGTCAAGTTTTTGTTACTGTTTGTTTTTAGCAGCAGCTTCGCTTGTATCCTAATTAATACAACACACATACAACACACATAAGGTTTAACTGTGTTAAACCTTATGAAGAACAAAACGTGGCACTTAAGGAAAAAGCAAAGAGAGGTAACTTTTCAAGATTAGGTGGTTGGTGAGAGCCACTCCGAAAGTAAATTTAGCTTGTCATTTGAAGAAAAGGAGTTAGTGAGGTCTGAAAGTGGGTGTGCAGAGTTCATGCAGCAGAAAAGAGTAGGGCCATGTAAGATAGTGCTGAAAGTCCGACATGGCAAGAACTGAAAATAATGTGTCAGACAGGTGAGAGGCAAGGCTCCAGAAAGGCCATGCACATCTTATAAGAACTTGGCTTTTACCCAAAGTGACAATGGCAAGCTGAGGAATGGCATTATTTTCTTCCCATTTTAGATAGAGCTCTCTGACTTTTGAACTGTAAAATGTCCATTGCTTCCACCAAAGTGGAAGCAAGAAGACCAGTTAGGAGAGTTTTTCAACCAAAATCCAGGGGATGGTGATACCTTTAAAAAAAAAAAAAAAAGCTTTATACCAGATTATGTGGAAAAGTCCATATTTGTAAGCCTTGAAGCTTTTTAAATATTAGGAAATATATTGAAGACTCATCAAAAATATTTATCTTACTTCTCTTTTGATTCCTCTTAAATGCTACACTCACCTTCCCTCACTGATACGAGCCTGTTTTCAGGCACTTGCTTAATCTTACCAATATTATATTGCAGCATTGGATTTCTGATGTACATTAGTTAAATTTCTGATTTTTCCCAATCTATTTTCCACATTGAATCACCCTTTAAGGCATCGGGGGCTTTTTCTACCACCAACATGCAGTGAAACCATGTAATAATGAAAGAGATTGTACAGCTCTATTTTTTTTTTAAATGTAACTTTCCATAAACCTCAAAAGGGAAAACATAGCTCATTCACTATTTATGTTCTAGTTTTTCTTTACTTTTTTTCAAATCTAAATTACATAGTAGAAAAGTGTGTACAAAATTTATGTACTAAGTGCTCTAATGACATGGCATTGTTTTTGAAAATCTTCCTAAGAATGGTTAGGAAGGAATCTAAACATCTCCTTGGGGAAGAAAATTTTATTCTATATCCTGAACAGTTTTACTATAGTTCCTTTGACTTTAGTTCCAAAGATGACCCATTTTCCCTCAATTGCTGATTGATTGTATGAAGGTCCCAGACTGTCAAATTCAGAGTATCACAATAAAACTGAGGATATTTCCTGTAGTTCACCAATCTAATTAACATGATCAGTCAGCTGAGAAAACTATCACACTAGCAAGTCGATTGTTAGGATTATTTCAGGTATTTTTAGATTAATGTCTTTAATAACATGTGGACAGTGATGCTGATCTTTTGGGAAAGGTAATAAAGAATTGTAACTGAAGAAAAATCGTCCTGTCAGTTTCCCCTCAGCAGTCTATGTATGATAAATTTAACCCAGAATGTGAGCAAATAAATTAATAAAACTGGCTTCTTCATAGCTAGGTTAAGCAGGATTTCCCCCAAAACATTTTCAGGGAATTATATGTCTAGAATTAATAAAAACTAACTTTTTAAATATTCTAGAGTTTAAGCTTCAGATTGATGTTTAAGAATCTTAAAATTTAAAATATTTAAATTCACAAAGTTAATTTTATTTGGAGATCAAAATTATTATTTCATCATTTCCTGTTAGCTCGATGATGAATGTCTACATGGTTATTATTTCTACACTAACTAAAGTGGGCCAGGGAGTAAACAAAATGATAGACTATTTTAGTCAGCTTTCTCGTCACTGTGACCTAAAGAGCTGACAAGAACAATTTTAGAGGATGAAAAATTTATTTGTGCCTCATGGTTTCAGAGGTCTCAGTCCACAGAGAGCCAGCTCTTGCTCTGGGCCCCAGGTATAAAGCAGAACATCTAGGAAGACGGGTATGGCAAAAGAAAGCCACTCAGAACTAGCAAGTAAGAAGCAGAGAGAGAGCTCCACTGACCAGGAATAGAATATAAACCCCCAAATCATGACCTCACAGACCAAATTCCTCCAGTTACCACCCAGTTAAATCTTATCAGTGGATTAATGCGTTTATTAAGTTAATAAGTGTAATTATTACACTAATTATAACTATTAGTGTAATAATGATCATTACACCTCTAACCTTTTTTTGAACTGTCTCACGTGTGCACTTTGGGGGGATACCTCATATCTAAACTATAACATAGCATAATGTTCAATGGGTTAGAATGCAAGTTGTGAGGCATATATAGAAAGGTGAGTTTGAATGTGCATATATCGCCAAAGCTAGGGGAAGAATTATGATTGTATTTTTGGGATTTAACTATCCCCACCCTGTCCTTCAGTCAAATCTATTTTTTTTTTTTATTTTTGGATAAGTGTTGCTTTTCCATGGTCTTAATGGAAATCAATTTCTATTTTGGCAAGACCATTATTAATGTAGATAGTTTGTAAAGTCAGAACTTTGGATTTTAGAACAAACTTGACTTTGGCTATTTGCCCAACCTAGGCCTCCCATGGTTTTGGTGAGACCCCAATATTTATTCACAATTCATGTTTTGTTATTCACTTTTCATAAAGTAATTAGATTATTCAAGAAAAAATGGCCAAATGTTATGTCAATGTAGCTAAGAAGTACAAGCTGTTCTTAGTTTGGGACATAAAAGAGAAAAATTAGAGTTGTGTCACAAAGGTAATATGATCTACTAGGTTTTACAAACTAAAACTAATTAGTAATTCCACTTTGCAGAGTAGTTATAAGAAGTAAATATAACAATAACAATTATGAAAACACATATCACAATATTGGCATATTGTAGATGCTCAGTAATGTTATTGTAGATATTAAATTTACTCTTCCAAATTGTTTTCTTCTTGTGTGATAGGTGCTAAATCCATTTTGAGAAAAGAGACAATTAATGAAGTTAAATCTATTTTGCGCGCACACACACACACACACACACACACACACACACATCCAGAAACATCAGAAGAAATTATATCCCTTGGTTGTCAAATGTGTCTTAAATGATATAAAAAATAATTTAAATTGAGCCAGGTGAGTGGTGCATACTGGTAATCGTAGCAACTCAGGTGGCTGAGGCAGGAGGATCACAAATTTTAGGCCAGCCTCAGCAATATAACAAGACCTCAAAACCTTCAGCAATTTAGCAAGATCCTGTCTCAAAAAAAAAAAAAAAAAAAAAAAATTAAAAGAACTGAAGGTAAAGCTCAACCTAAAACACCCCTGGGTTAAATACTCAATATAAAATCAATTAATTAATTAATTAAATTGTCTTTTTAATGCAATTACTTTTCAATAGTTTATATCTTGCAGTCTTAAACAAAAGCTTACATTTTGCTACTTTATGAGGAAATGTATTCTTAAAAAAATAGTGAAAATAAAGGAGTAAGTGTTGTAGATGGAGAAAATGTAAATGTGTATAGATTTAATAATGGCAGGTTATCCCATAGTTTCAAGGTCAAATAATGAGGTCATATTGCAGAATTGCATTTGTTGAGACTCTTTTGATTGGATATCTTTTGTTTAACCTGATGATCATAGTTAATAATTCTGTACTATTTACTTGAAGTTTATTAAGAAAGCATATTCTAAAGCATATTTTTACAAAAGAAGAAAGGATAAATACCTGAGGCAATCTATTACATTAGCTCTATGTAATCATTCACATGTATATGTGAAAATATTATGCTGTCAATACAATTTTTGTTAGTCAGTTTTGTATTAATAAAGTTGAGAAAACACATAAGCAAAAATTAATTAATTTACTAGTTATTAATAGTTTACTAGTTATTGTTACCAATTAATTTAGTAATTAATGAAATTAATGATTAATATTAACTTATTTATCACTACATGATTAAACAAGAAGAAATAAAACACAACCAGAAAAATCTTACAACAAAAAGTTATAAAGTTGTCAAGAATATGGAGAAATTTAAAAATTTCTTATATTGGTAAAGTATAAAAATATAGTCTTTAAGGACTATATCAGTAACTATAAAAATCTACCCGTGTATTAACCTTTTGACCTGGCAATAGCTTTTCAAAGGATATCTCAAATATCTTCACAATTGCAAAGCAATATTTGCACAAGATGATTCATTGCAGTTAGTATCTGAAATACTAAAATGTTGAAACAAATCTAGGGTACAATGAAGAGCCATACAATTGTATACAAATGAGGAAGATTATTATAAAATGCTATGTACTAAACTCCACTGTATGCATTAAGTGAAAAATTCAATGCGCAAAAAGAGATCATTTGAAAATGCCATCTCGTAAAAAAGAAAGTAAAATAAACATATGTGAGTTTGTCTGTTTATTTTCACACACACACACACAAAGGAAATAAATACTATGAACAAATAAGAAAAGAGTTGAGTAGAAACAGTCTGGGCAGGATTCCATGGAGAACAAAAATGTTTTCAGTTATTATATTTTGTTTATCACTAACTTCTAAAATATGTGCATGTTGTATTTATTCAAAATATAAAAATTAAAAAAAAAACATGGAAAAGCACCCATTAAACTGAACACACCCGAAGACAAAACAGCATGACTGGAAGCCCCATAGAAGCAGAATCAACTTGGTGTTAGCCTACGAACTGAGAAATATTTTAGGAACAAAGGAAACAACTCTGGAACTTTACTCTGTAGGTGTGTTGGTAGGGGTGGCATTCACATAGAATTCCAAGCTTTGTTAGTGCCTGGTAGGATGGAGATAATGTTTTTGGAATGAAGTGTTCTCACTGATACAGGGGGAAATTGAAAAGAAGCAAGGAAGTGACTATACTGTAAAAATTTAAATTGGTCAATGTCAATTGATGATTTTAAAATGATATATACTTATCTTTCAAATTTAAAAAAAAATTGGTCTCCAAATCAATAACAGTAATTCACTATGAACATACTTAATAACCTAATTTTAGTCTCAGAACATGGATGCTATTTCCTACAAAAGGAATCAGAATATTTTTGAGAGCCTGCTGAGTCCAGGTTGAGTAAAAAGTACAAGATAATCTTAGAATATCATGTTGGGTCTCTAAACAACAAAATAATTTTAGCAAAAATAACTCATTAGAAGGCACAGAAAATAAAATCTACAGTAACAGAGAAAGAATAATACATATAATAAATCCTCACATAGAGACATGTCAAATGACACAGATCTCTACTCAAAGGGATTTTTACCAGCCAAATTTGGAGAAGTTTGATAATCAAAAGAAATAATAATTGGTCTAAGTTTAAGACCACACAAAATATTTAAGTGATACTTGAAAATAAATGGAGTTTTCATTTTTTCCCCTAAAGAATTCAGATAATATAGAAGAAACAATAGAATTAGAATATTATCATTTTATAATCACCAATGGTACAACTGATGATAGGAGAAAAGAATAAAGACACACACTTTCCAAATTTTACCACACAGATAATTAATAATTACACTTACTTTTAATATGGAGAATACTAGGGTTTGAATGTGTTTCCCAAATTTCTTGTATTAGAAAAATTGAGTCACCAGGGCTTGCTGCAATGAATGGATTAGTTCATCCGTGTATTAACAGATTAATGGATTAATGAGTTACCTCAGGAGTGGCCTTGTTATAAAAGTAAGCTCTTTCTGATTTGCATACTTTATTTCCTGGTGTAATGCTCTGTGCTGTCTAGGGACTTTGCAAAGGCTACCCACCAAGAAGTTGTGACATGTAGCTTGGATTTGACAGCCTCAAGAAATGTAAGCAATATTTTTTTTCTTTTTAAATTATAAAATACCCAATATTTTGCTTTTATAACAGAAAATAGACTAAGATAAATATAATAAATAGCAACCAAGTAACTTAATATTGTAAATAGTGAGATTAAAGTGATATTTTGCATCTTCTGATGTTAATTTACTGATATCTCCATTAATATCATATTTTAACTGAATTTAGAAATTAGAAAACATTAACAGACATGTAGAGTTTGGGATATCACATATGTAACTGGCCCAGATCCCTAAAATTAGTGATGTTATGAGACCAACAAATAAACAAAAGGTGAGGAGACTAACCTAATCTCTATAGACTAAAGATACATGATAATAAAATGAACTAAATGAATTAGGTCATACTAGATTGAATCCTGCATATAAAAAACAACAACTATAACTACTCTTTGGTGGTTTTGAGGGAATTTTAAGTGGACTTTGAAATAGATACTATCATTTAGTATTACATTTTCTGACTATGAAAGGATTTTTTTGTTATGTTTGTTTTTTGAAGAGAGGTATACATGATGATACTATCAAATTTAGGGTATTCTACAAAATATTGAACCAATACTCTTCAAAAATATTAAGGACACAGAAGACGAAACTGAGATACTACCACATATTTGAGGAAACAAAGAAAACATGATGAGTAAATTAAATTCTGGAACAGGAAAAAAAATATCAGTGGAAAAACTGTTGAAAAACAAATAGAATTTTAAATTTAGGTGATAGCATTGTACTAATGTAAATTTTTTAGTTGGCAGATTTCACTATGTAATATGTTAATATTAGGACAACCCAGGGTATACACAGCTCTCCACAATCTGACACAACTTTTCTTGGAGACTAAAATTATTTTAAAATAGAAAGTTAAAAATTTAACATTTTTAATACATTATAAATCAAAGTTATTTGCTGTTACTACTTAGAATTTTATAATCAATCTTCAATGGATTTTCCAAGTCAGTGACTACTGCTTTGAATATTGGACAAAATTGTTAGGTACCATGTTTCAGTGTCTAAATAAGTGAATGAAGTTGAAAAAAAAATCCTATATGTGAATTTATTGATAAATGAATCAAACAACAGAGCATTTGCTGTTGGATTATAAATGCTACATAGCAACCAACCTTCCAAAATAAACTAGATAATTATAAATTCCAGATAAACTTAAAAATAATTGTTCTGAAAAAGGAAATTAGTTGTATTATAAGACATGGCTCTATTGTGAATAGCTTTTACATAGAAATAGTAATATAAGCACTGGAAGTATATGTGGCCAAAAATCTAATTCAGCAATTATATAAAGAAAGGATGCATGTACTGATAATTGTGTTTGAATGAGTAAAGGGAAGAAAACGAGAAATCTTCATCTAGTAAGCTGGAAAATTAATACATATTGTCCCAAACTGGAAACTCAAAATGCAGGAATCAAAACATAACATATAGAATACTTCAATAAAATAAAAATCCTGTGAGAGTTAACTGCCTTAGAATGGGAACTGGAAATGGTGGAAATGGGCTTGACTATTATTGTTTATTATAAGAAACTTAATAATATTATTGGACTCTTTAAGATTTCTCCCTGTTCTCCATTGTGTGTTGGTTGGTCTCAAGTCCTAGAGTACATCTAAGTATCTTCCTGCACCATATTCCTGGGGGTCCCCGCAGCCTATTTTCATGTTTTGTTTGCTCTTTAACATTCTGTTCCCCAGGCTCCATGTACTGCTAGATTTCCTTTCTCATTTTAGTAGCTTCTTTAAAAAAAGAACTAACAATCTAAGAAAAATATATACTCTGACTTCATATTTGAGTGATACCAAACTCTAAATTAGAAAACATTATCCTTCAGAATTTCAAAGACTTCAAAGAAATTTCATTCCTTTATTAATCTCTAAGTTTTAGTAGTGATATTGAGAAGTGTAACTCATCTTGACTCCCCACTCTCTCCCCTTCCCTCCCCCATCTCAACCCTCCTCCTCTTCTTCCTCCTCTTCTTCCTCCTCTTCATCCTTCTTCTCTTTTTTCTGGAAGCTTCTTTTTATCTTCCTTGTTTTGAAATCTTACTGTGATGTACATTGGGGTGAGTCTGTTTTCAGACAGTATTCTAGGTAATCAAGATCAGTGGCACCTTTCAAGATAAAAATCTTTGTTCTGTAGTTCTGGAAAAGTTCTTGGATGATATTTCATGGCTTCTTCGATGTTGAGAGCCACAGCCAAAGGGGCCCCAGCAAACTTCCAGCTGCCAGCTGATGATTGGCTCACAGCGGCCCCAGCAAACTTCTAGCTGCCAACTGATTGGCTCCTCTGCGGTGATGCTCATTGGGTTGTTTCCCCGCCCTTTCATACCACAGAGCTGCTCATTTGGGAACTTTTTTTGGCTCCGCCCACACGGCCCAGCCAATCATCCTCAAGAGCAGGAGGAGTGGGGGAGGTTGAGAGGCTTGTGGGAAGCTGGTGGTGGCAGTTGGGCTCTGAAGGTTTTCCTGAAGAGCTGTGTGGTGTGGCGTGTGTGTTCTAAAAATAAAGTTCGTTTCTTTTGACAAGTGGCTCCTGAATTGTGCCCAGCCAGACTGCGGCAGGGTGAGTCTGTTTTCAGCCAGTATTCTAGGTAATCAAGATCAGTGGCACCTTTCAAGATGAAAATCTTTGTTCTGTAGTTCTGGAAAAGTTCTTGGATAATATTTCATGGCTTCTTCCTTTTTGCTCTTCTCTGTAAGCTTTTTCAGAAACTTCTATTATTTGCATATTGGATCCCTGGACCTGGTTAACTAATGGCCATATCTCTGTATTTGTTAAGTTTTCCTGTGTACATTATCTTTCCTAGTTACTTTAACTTCTTTTTAAAAATGTATTTATTTACTTTTTATTCTAATTTGTTATATATGACAGCAGAATGCATAATAATTCATATTACACATATAGAGCACAATTTTTCATATCTCTGGTTGTATACAAAGTAGAGTCACACCACTTGTGTCTTCATAAATGTACTTAGGGTAATGAGGCCTATCTGATTCCACCACCTTTTCTACCTACCCCCATGCTGCTCCCTTCACATCCTACCCCTTTGCCCTAAAAGAGTTCCTCTAATCCTCCCATGCTCTTCCACCCAACCCACTATGCATCAGTCTCTTTAATTCAGAGAAAATATTCTGCATTTGCATTTTGGGGATTGGCTAACTTCACTTAGCATTATATTCTCCCCATCAATTTACCTGCAAATGCCATAATTTTATTCTCTTTTATAGCTGATTAATATTCCATTGCATATATATACCACATTTTCTTTATACATTCATCTACTGAAGGGCATCTTGGTTGGTTCCAAAGTTTATCTATTGTGAATTGTGCTGCTATAAACATTGATGTGGCTGTGTCCCTTTTTCTGAGTCTTTTGGGTATAGACCCAGGAGTAGAATAACTGGATCAAATTCCCAGTTTTCCAAGGAATCTCTAAATTGCTTTCTATATTGGCTGCACTAATTTGCAGTTCCACTAGCAATGTATGAATGTGTTTTTTCCCTATATTCTTGCCATCACTAGTTGATGTTTATGTTCTTAATAGCTGCTATTCTGACTAGAGTGAGATGAAATCTTAGAATACTTTTGATTTTCATTTCTCTAATTGCTAGAGATGTTAAACAAATTTTCATATATTTGTTGATTGATTGTACATCGTCTTATGAGAGGTGGCTGTTCAGTTCCTTGGCCCATTTATTGATTGGGTTATTTGGGGGGGTAGTGTTTACCTTTTTGAGTTATTTATATACCCTAGAGTTTAGTGCTCTATCTGATGTGTGAGTGGTAAAAATTTGCTCCCATTTGGTAGGCTCTCAATGCACCTCACTGATCGTTTCTTTTGCTGAGAAGAAGCTTTTCAGTTTGAATCCATCCCATTTATTGATTCTTGATTTTAATTCTTGTGCTTTAGGAATCTTATGAAGGAAATCTTATTAATTTCTTTCCTAATTCAACATGATGGAGATTTGGGCCTACTTTTTCTTCTAATAGATGCAGTGTCTCTGGTTTAAATCCTAGGTCCTTGATCTACTTTGAGTTGAGTTTTGTGAATGGTGAGAGATAAGGATTTAATTTCATTTTTCCAATTTTCCCAGTACCATTTGTTGAAGAGATTATCTTTTCTCCAATGTATGTTTTTGTCACCTTTGTCTAATATAAGATAATTGTAGTTTTTTGGGTTAGTCTCTGTGTCCTCTATTCTGTACCATTGGTCTACCAGTGTGTTTTGGTACCAATACCATACTCTTTTTGTTACTATTGCTCTGTAGTATAGTTGAAGATCTGGTATAGTGATGCCACCTGCTTCACTCTTCCTGCTAAGGATTGCTTTAGCTATTCTGGGTCTCTTATTTTTCCAGATGAATTTCATGATTGTTTTTTCTATTTCTATGAGGAATGTCTTGGGATTCTGATTGAAATTGCCTTAAATCTGTATAGTGCTTTTGGTAAGTATAGTCATTTTGACAATATTAATTCTGGCTATCCAAGAACAAAGGAGATCTTTCCATCTTCTAAGGTCTTCTTTAATTTATTTTTTTTAGTGTTCTGTAGTTTTTGTTGTAGAGGACTTTCACTTCTTTTGTTAGGTTGAATCCCAAGTTGTTTTTTGTTTTTTGGGTTTTTTTGTGTGTGTTTTGTTTTTTTTGTTTTGAGGCTATTGTAAATGGGGTAGTTTTCCTTGTCTTCCTTTTAGAGGATTTGTCACTGATATACAGAAATGCCTTTTATTTATGGGTGTTGATTTTGTATCCTGCTACTTTGCTGAATTCATTTACTAGTTCTAGAAGTTTTCTGGTGGAATTCTTTGAGTCTTCTAGGTATAGAATCATATCATCAGGAAAAAAAGTACTAATTTGAGTTCTTCTTTTCCTATCTATATCCCTTTAATTTGTCTAATTGCTCTGGCCAGTGTTTTAAAAACTAATAGAGGGGGAGAAAGAGGGCATTCTTGTCTTGTTACAGTTTTTAAAGGGAATGCTTTCAATTTTTCTCCATTTAGAGTGATGTTGGCCTGAGGCTTAGCATAGATAGCTTTTATGGTGTTGAGATATGTTGCTATTATCCCTAGTTTTTCTAGTATTTTCAACATAAATCGGTACTATATTTTGTCAAATGCTTTTTCTGCATCTATGGAAATGATCATATAATTCTTATCTTTAAGTCTATTGATGTGATTAATTACATTTATTCATTTCTGTATGTTGAACCAACCTTGCATCCCTGGGATGAATCCTACTTGATTGTGGTGCACTATCCTTTTGACATATTTTTGTACTTGATTTGCCAGAATTTTGTTGGGAAATTTTGCATCTATGTTCATTAGAGATATTGACCTGAAGTTTTCTTTCTTTGATGTGTGTTTGCCTAGTTTTGGAATCAGGGTGATACTGGCCTCATAGAATGAGTTTGGAAGTGCTCCCTCTTTTCTATTTCATGAAATAATTTGAAGGGTATAGGTATTAGTTTTTCTTTATAGGTCTTGTAGAGCTCAGCTCTATATCTATCTGTTCCTGGGCTTTTCTTGGTTGGTAGGCTTCTGATGGCATCTTCTATTTCATTGCTTGAAATTGATTTGCTTAAATTGTGTACATCATACTGATTCAATTTGGGAAAATCATATGTCTCTAGAAATTTGTTGATGCCTTAAATATTTTCTATTTTATTGGAGTACCAATTTTCAAAATAATTTCTAATTATCTTCTGTATTCCTATAAGGTCTGTTGTGACATTTCCATTATCATCATGGATGTTGGTAATTTAAGGGTTTTTTTGTTCTTTGTTAGAATAGATAAGGGCTTGTCAATTTAATTTATTTTTTCAAAGAAACAACTTTTTGTGTCATTTTTTTTTGTTTCAGCTCTGATTATAATTATTTCCTGTTCTACTGCTTTTGTTGTTGACTTGTCCTTCTTTTCTATGGCTTTGAGATGTAATGTTTGGTCATTTATTTGTTGATCTTTTCTTCTTTTAAGAATGAACTCCATGTAATGAACTTTCCTATTAGTACTTTCCTTTATAGTGCCCCACAGATTTTGATATGTTGTATCAGTGTTCTCATTTACCTTTGAGAATTTTTTAATATCCTCCTTGAGGTTTTTGCAAACCATTGTTCCTTTAGTAGCATTATTTAGTCTCCAGGTGTTGGAGTAGTTTTTATTTTTTATTCTATCATTAATTTTTAATTTAATTTTGTTATGATCTGATAAAATGCATGTTAGTATCTCTAGTTTTTTGTATTTGCTAAGAATTACTTTGTGGCATAATACATGGTCTATTTTAGAGAAGGATCCATGTGCTGCTGAGAAGAAAGTGAATTCACTCATTGAAGAATGAAATAATCTATATATGTGAGTTAAGTCTAATTTATTGATTGTATTATTGAGTTCTGCAATTTTTTTGTTCAGCTTTTGTTTGAAAGTTCTATCTATTGGTGAATGAGGTGTATTAAAGCCTCCCAGAATTAGTGTGTTGTGGTACATTGGACTCTTGAACTTGGGAGAATTTGTTTGTTGAACATAGATGCTCCATTGTTTGAGGCACATATATTTATAATTATTATGTCTTGTTTGTGTATGGTTCCCTTGAGTGGTATGAAATGTTCTCTCTTTATCCTTTTTGATTAGCTTGAACTCTATTTGATACAGAATGGAAACCCCTATTTACTTCTGCAGCCCATGTGAGTGGTATTATTTTTCCTAACACTTCACTTTCACTCTATGTATGTTTTTTTCTATGAGATGAGTCTCCTTGAGGTAGACTATTGATGGGTCTTTTTTTTTTTTTTTTGATCCAATCTGCTAGCCTATGTCTTTTGATTGGTGAGTGTAGGCCATTAACATTCAGGGTTATTATTGAGACATGATTTGGATTCCCAGTCATTTTTGTTTATTTTTGTTATTTAATTTGACTTGGTTTCTTTTTTGATTAGTTTTTTTTTCTTTAGTGTAATACCTCCCTCTGCTGATTTTCATTGTTGTTTTTCATTTCCTTTTCATGGAATATTTTGCCAAGGATATTCTCTAGTACAGGTTTTCTATCTGTAAATTCTATTAACTTTTGTTTATAATGGAAGATTTTTATTTCATCATCAACTCTAAAGCTTACTTTTGCTGGATACAAGATTCTTCGTTGGCATCCATTTTCTTTTAGAGCTTATATATGTTGTTCCAGGATCTTCTAGCTTTCAGGGTCTGGGTTGAAAAATCTGCACATACCTAACTGGCTTCCCCCCATATGTCATCTTATTCATTTCTCTCATGGCTTTTAATATTCTCTCCTTATTTTATATAATAAGCATTTTCATTATAATGTTACTTGGTGTGGATCTGTTGTGATTTTGTACATTTGGTGTACTGTAAGCCTCTTGAATTTAGTTTTCCAATTCATTCTTCATGTTTGGGAAATTTTCTGATATTATTTTATTGAATAAAATATTCATTCCTTTGCTTGGAACTCTATGCCTTATTCTATCCCAATAACTCTTAAGTTTGGGTTTTTTATGCTATCCCATATATCTTGAATGTTCTGCTCATGATTAATTACTTTTTTCACTGTGTGGTTACATTCTTTTCAAAATTATATATTTTGTCCTCATTGTCTGAGATCTTGTCTTCTAAGTAGTCTAATCTGATGGTGATGCTTTCAATTGAGTTTTTAATTTGGTTTAATGTTTTTTTCGTTTCATGTATTTCTGAATTTTTTTAGAACCTCTATCTCTCTATTGAAGTAATATTTTGCTTCCTGTATTAGCTTATGTATTATCTTTTCTTCTAGCACTGTGGATCTGAGGCAGTACCATTTTTACTCTATAGGTTTTTAGTGCCCCTGTAGGGTTCTAATACCTCTCCTTTTGGGGGAAGGACAATGTTAACAGATCCCAATATAAAGAATATACAACAACCTGAAAACAAATAGTTGCTATTAAGATGTTTACAGTTTGGCCACAATGTACAGAAGTGATGAATTCAATTATTATCTACCATATGATCAGTAGATTTATAAAGGGGTTTACAGTTTCTGATGGTGGACAAAGAATAGGGGGTAAAGTGTAGGAACATTTGCTGAGGAAGTAGGAGGTGAGGATATAGAGTTATTATATCTCATGAAGTGTGAAAGAGAGAGCTAAAGAAGAAGGTTAGTAGCAGGAGAATAGAGACAAAATAATTTGGGGTAGACAAGTAAGTGAGAAGATAGTAGAGCACATAGAACAAACACACATATATAATAAGAAAAATAAAAAATGTTAAAATAGTAAAAATTAGGGAAAAATATACAACACAACTGTAATATACTTTTCAGTTGTTCCAGTCTTCAATATCTTAATCCCTGCAAAGTATTTGGTTTCACAGATGTTGGGGATATGAGGATGGGAGAAAGGAGAGGGAGAAGAAAAAAAATTCATAGAAAGAAACAAGTAGTGTTTTGGTTGGAGATCAGTGTCTTTCCTGCTTACCTTCTCATCTAATAGGTGGGCTCTTCTGTTGTTAACTCATATCTCCACCCTCAGGATGGTGAAGGTAACCAGGGAGGGAGGGTTGGTCCTGAGTAGAGGGCACCTGGAAGTAGGGTGTGTCACCCGCTGATCCCCAATGGGAGACTGCACCTCAAGGATCTCTCTTTGGGTCCACTTGTGTGATGTGAGCACCTGGTCTTATCACCTTATCTCGCCTGAAGACCTTCCAGTTCCTGGTCTCTGTGTTAGTCTCTAAACTGTATCACACTCACCCTCTCCCTTACTGCTTCCTAATAAGGAAGATTTCTCTACGGGTATTCTGTGTGTAGTGCTTTGGGGGCACTGCATACCTGCCTTGCTGAGAGCTGTTTTTGGTGGTCAGTCACTGTTCTGCCTTAGCAGCTGCTGGGGAAAGGGGGGAGTTAGAAACTGGGTACCTGGCTAGCTGGATTTCCAAACTGGGAGTTGCTCCCAGTAAAGATGGTGATGAAGGTGACCCAGGATGGAAGTGTTTGCTTTCATGGATGGAGTTTTGGATTGGGTGGGGGGAGCGGGGTGATGGTGTTGGATGATGAGTTCAGAGACTGGGTCTGTGGCATGCAGTGTGTGGCTGTGGACTCTCTTTAGAGCCTGTGTGAAGTTCCCAGGTGAAGGCTATCTCTGCTTCTTCAGAGTCCCAAGATGGAGGTAAATGGGGGAACCCCACTTTAGTAGATGGGGGTTCACATGGGAGTGGAGGCTGGAGATCCTACTCGTGGATAGCTGCTATGTGTCCTGTGTGGGAGCTGCATCAAGGATTTCTGCTCAGGTGGGTGGCCGAAAGTTCTGTGCAGGTGGTGATGCCAATGGTCCCGGGAATCTGCTAATCCTGCGTGGGCAAGTACTTAGGAGACCTACTCTGACACTGAGCCTGGATTCCTGCATGTGCATGGTGGCTGTGATTCCTGTATGGAGCAGGAATATCACCCATAGAGTAGCAGTGTTCTCACTACTTGAGTCCCAAGGCATAGAGCAACACAGAATGCTGCCTCTCTCTGGCCCACCATCTTGGATCCTGCTAGTTTCCTTAACTTTGTTTTCAGCCCTTTTCGTGGATTAGTTTTGCTATTATATTGTAAATTTCCAAAAAATGTTTTTCTCAAAAATTTTTTATTATATTATCTCTTGTCTAATAGAATTATTTATTTACTCTTCTTTTGAGGCTATTTCTGATAATTTTTTAGAAGTTTACTTGTTTGTTTAATCTCCATTACTTTCAAGTGTCTTTATGTTTTCAAATCTCTCTGATGGTCCCTGGTTGTATATTTAAGAGTAAGGTGTCAACTGTCTGTTTGAATCTCTGTAAACATGTACTATGTTTGCCTCCCTTGGCTGAACTATGGTGTGATTTTGCCAGGCTGTTTCTTGGAGGAACACTTGATCTCAGTATCTTTATATTTTCCCTTTCCTATAGACCACATTTAAAAGAGAAATATATTCTATCTTGCTTCCAGTCATTTCCAATCCAGAATCTTTCTGGTTAATATCCACAAGACAATAAATTTTTGCTCTTCTGCCAGATCAATGAGGGGGACAATTTTTCATTTGTCTGGAGCAAGGGAAGGAATATGGCATCTAACCATTTTTCTAAAGTCCATAAAATCATCTGGATTTTAGGATGTGGTTTGACTTTTTTTTTTTTTTTTTGGTAATGAGGATTGAACCCAGTGGCACTCTACGACTGAGCCACATCCTCACCCTATTTTGTATTCTTATTTTACAGACAGTGTCTCATTGAGTTGCTTAGTGCCTCACTTTTGCTGAGGCTAGCTTTTAACTGGTGATCCTCCTGTCTCCCTAGGTGCTGGAATTATAGGCATGCACGGTATGAATAAGGTTTTAATCAGCTCACAGTTCAGAAGTTTGGAAGGTCAAGGAGCTGCATCTGTTGAAGGCCTTCTCAGCTATGAGAACTTTCTGCAGTCTTCAGATATAGCAAAGCATCTCATTTCAAGGGGAATATATCTAAGAGACAGAGCCAAACTGGCATTTTGGACAGACTGGCTCTTGAGATAGTCCATTAGCCTGCTACTCCATTAACTCATGAGTGGATGAACACATGAGGGCTCAAGATGTCATGACCTCATCTCTCAAAGGTCCCCAAACTCTACTAACATGATTTTGGGGACTGAGTTTTCAACACACAAAATCTGGGGAAATTATTCAGATAGTAGCACATAGATTTTGTAAAGTGGTTATTACTTGACCTTCTCTTGCAGTAGGTTCATAAATGCTGCTGAGAGGTTCTCTCTAAATCTATTGCAATTATGTGTTTATGACTTAAAATGTTCCCTAATTACTGTCATTTTTGTCAGTGTAAAAAGAGACTTCGATTGAATTCATAAACTTAAAACACTATCTTCATCTGAAATTCTCAGGAAGTTTCTTGAGTCCCTAATTGATTGTCATTATAACTCATCATTTTGTCCTGTCCTCAGGCAATTCTGCCCATGTGTATGAGTCCTTAGGAGAAGAGCAAAGGAGTTAGATTGTTAGGGTCCTTGAAAACACAGAGAGAAGTTTTATGACTTCATGAAAAAAAAGAAAGAAAAAGTGATTGTAGTGTAGAAAGGAATATGTAAAATGTTTTACACATTTTAACAATTCCAGGGTGAAATGGGATGAGTTCTTTAGAACTGATACCTTATCTTTGATCTTATTAATTACTTATAGTAAAAAAAATTAACAATTTTTCAACTGGTGTTTTGGAAGAGAAGCGGAAGGCAATATTTCTTGTGGTCAGAAAAACATAATGTATATGTGCCTTTATTTGCGTCTTTAAACACTGTATCTCTAATTCATAAATCATTGTAAGAAAGAAGTACAGAAACTAAAAAGAGATATGGGCATTTCATTTGAAGTGTTATAAATATTTTTATATTATTCCCAAATAATATTTCAGAAGCTACATATTGAACACATGACATCATCATGAAAATATTTCCCATTATATAAAAGAAGATGTGTGCATGCATGTATGTGTATGTGTGTTCATATATATTTTATTTATTTATTTACTTTTGGTACTAGGGATTGAACCCAGAGGTGCTTTACCACTGAGCCACATCCCAAGCCCTTTTTATTTTTCATTTTAAGACATGGTCTCACTAAGGTGCCTAGGGCCTGGCTAAGTTGCTGAGGCTGGCTTTGAACTTGGGATCCTCCTGCCTTAGTATCCCTAGCCACTGGGATTACAGGCGTGCACCAATGCGCTCGTCCATATATATTTTGAACAGCAATATTTGAATACATTAAGTAGTAATTTTATTTTCAATAAAATTTGCAAAGCAATCTAGCAAGAACAGTATTTATTATAAGGGTGTTATAATTAAATGTCCACATAGAAACAATATTATTCCTAGTCACTATCCAATGTAATGTGCAAACTAATTTGAACTAAAAGCAAAATAAAAATCATAAGTCTTCTTGAAGAAAAACAGGAGAAAATTTTCATGATTTTGTTATGGACAAAAATAATTTAGGGCATACAAAATATATAAACAAAATTCATAAAGAAGATATCATCAAAATTTAAGACATATTGCTAATTCCAAGCCATTGTAAGGAAAAGAACCAGCCAATCCATGAATTAGAAGAAACTATTCACAGAACATGAATCTAAAAAACAAAAAGTATTTGTGCCAGTGGATAGATGAATGAAAAATTCATAGTGATAAAGATAAATAGGACATATATATAGTTATGCATATGTTTCTTCAATAATAAAACAAAACCTCAAGATTTTAAATAATGGGAAAATATTTGAGTAATAAAAACTTTATAATGAGAGATGAGTGATAACAAGCATATAAAAACATATCCATATCATTAAACATCAGAGAATGACAATTCAAACCAAAAGATGCCATTTTTACATCAGAAATAAAAGCTGATATTACAACAAATGGGTTATCAAATGAAAGTCAGGATGTAGAACAAATTAAATTTTCCTACATTATTGCTGAAAATGTCAAATATTACCACAACTTTGGAAAATAACTTCCCCCCACCACCAAATTTATTGGAGAACTAAACATATACTTAATTATTAAAGAACTAAACATATATTTAATGATTCAGGAATTCTACTTCTGGCCGTTTCCTAAAAAGTTGAAAACATATTCACACACACACACACACACACACACACACACACACATACACAGATACAAACACATGAATGTGCTCCCCAAAATTTTAGTACAGGAATGTTTATAACAGTTTTATTTTTTATGGTCAAAAGGAGAAAAATCCCTGTCATTCACTGAGATGAAAAGCAAATAATTTGTGATATATTCATAAAAGAGAATACTACTTCTTTTTTTTTTTTTTTTTTCTGTACCAGGGGTTGAACTCAGGGGCACTTAGCCACTGAGTTAACTCATTTTTTTTTTTTTTTTAATATTGAAACAGGTTCTTGCTAAGTTGCTCAGTGTCTCACTAAGTTGCTGAGGCTGGCTTTGAATCTTGCAATCCTCCTGCTTCAGCTTCCTGTGCTGTTGGGATTACAGGTGTGTGCCACCATATCTGGCAGGATACTATTTAATAACTAAAAAAAAAAACTGTGAATAAAATAGCATGGATGAATCACAGTAAATAGTATGCTTAATAAATAAGTTCTATACAATGAGTATGTATTGTGTGATTTTATTTATATAAAGTTTCTAAACTGGAAAAAGTAATCTATGAAAGAACATGCCAGAGAAATTGTTGCCTTTGGAATCAGGATGTTTAAGATTTATGAATAAATGACATTGTGGAATTTCTGTAACAATGATGATTTTCTTTATTTTGATAGAAGTTCAGATTAAACAGTATATGCACATGCCAACGCTGGTTGCATCCTGGAGTTTGTGCAATTAATTATGTATATTTTTTTCCCTAGAAAATAGCCCTAAACTCATGTTGGATTCCAGCTAATGATGTGCATAAAATGTTTATTGTTGAACAGTACAGGTATCTTCAATTTCCTTTGGCTTGTATCTAAATAATATGAATTCATGGATGGATAGATGGATACAAAGGTGGTAAAATAAATATTGCAGAATACTAACACTTGTAGAATATTAGCGGTAGGTTTGTGGGTGTTTACTACATAATTCTTTCAATTTATTGTGAGTTTGATGTTTTTCAAGGCAAACTGCTGGAACAAATTGCTCATTTTTACAAAATCATTAGATAACAGTTCTTAAAATTTGTGTTGGTTAAGGCATTTCAAAGCTATGTTCTTCATAAACTTATTTAAAAATGGAGTAATGAGTACATAAGGAGATAACTTTGAGTTACTTGGGTTGTTTAAAGCAGTTGGATATTAAACAGACATTGAAAACACACTTTTGTAGGGCTGTCCTTAACCAAGAACCGCAATTTGGGTGCTTATTTGATAGAAACTTACTGTTTCACATGCCTGCAGGCTAGAAATCCAAGATCAAGGAGTCAGCAGCGCTGTTTTCTTCTGGCGGGCTGTGAGAGAATCTATTCCCTGCCTCTTGCCTGCTTTCTGGTGAGTTTCTGGCAATTGTTGGTGTTTCTTAACTATAAAAGCATCGCTCTAATCTTTGCCTTTATCTTCGCAGGGAATTTTCCTTGTGTGAATGTCTGTCTCTAAATTTCCCCCCTTTACAAGGTCATCAGTCATATAGGATAAGGGGCTATCCTTTCAACTTCATCTTAACCAATTACATCTGTACTGCATAGACCCTATTTCCAAATATGGTCACATCTGACATACATAAAGCTTGGACTTCAACATATGAAGGGGGACACATGAATACATAACACATGAATACAACACCAAAGAAATGTAGTTACTGAATGGAGATAGAAGCAGAGATCTGAGCTGTGAAGATAGATGTGGAAGGCAGTGGAACCCTATGAGTTCAGTACCCCCATGGGGCTGAGGATAGGTCATTTGTGGCAAGCAGCTCCCGCATATGTGCTTACTTAAAACTTTTTTAAAGTTGAAGAGGGGGAGGTGGGAGAGAGGAGACAAAGAGGAAGTAGTAGGGACTGAAATGGAGCAAATTATATCCCATGTGTGTATGACTGTGTCGAAATAAACCCTAATATTATGCACAATTCTAATGCACTAATAAAAACATTTTTTTTAAAAGGATGACCCAAAAGAATTTGATCCATATAGCTGCAGGATTTAGGTCTTTTCCTTTTCCTACTGAATGCTACATTTAAGACATCTACATCTTCCCACTATTCCACTTTTTCTTGCATTGCAATGCAAGAGAATTAATATAACATTTGTTACATGATGACCTTATTTCTGTATTCACTAATCAGACTGAACTAATTAGGGACATTAAGTTAAAACAAAAATTCTTTATGTTTTATTCCAAAATCTGTACAGGTTCTAAGCATAAAATTGAAATTCCATATTTAAGAGAATTTGGGTAATCATGTTTTACAGGGGAGTTGTCATTGTTAATAATAATTTTACCTGGAATCTTGTATTTAGAGTTTTTTACTTTCTATGTCATACATCTTTGTCTTTCACTTTTTTGACCCCAATTGCTAGAGGTCAAACTCAGGGCCTATTGTATAATAGCTAAGTGCACTACCATTAAGCTATACCCATTCCCTCAATCATGTTTTTACAAAGGACTCACATGTTTATTTATTCAGAAAAAATTCCTATATTATGAAGGAAGGCAATTCAGAAATATAAAAAATGTGCTTTATACTTTAGGCCACTGAAACCCTGGGTTTATTTCCATGATTATGGTTTTTATTAACTAAAAATTTTAAAAAATAAGCTTGTCAATTTGGTTGGTGTTGATTACTAATGGGAAAAAGTGGGACCTTATGCAATGTTGTACCATTTACTAATTTGGTTGTTGTTGAACATGAAGTAAGTCTAATTTTACTTATCTTACCTATGGATTGATTTTTACTTTCCTCACTTACTTTAATAAACGTAGCATTCTATAATAGGGCACATAATTTTCTTATTTTTTTAAGAAGTATTTCTGTTTATGGAAGCCCAATAGTTTTTTTCCCTTTTTCTTTTCATTGAGTTTTAAATTTTTTATTGGCTTTTTTAGTATACATAGTATTAGAATTTATTCTTTCGTAATTATTAAAGTATTATTATTTCATATTATTATTTGATGTAATGCAAATCCCTAGTACTTCCGCTTTCCCTCTCCTCCTCCCTCCCCCTGTTCATTTCCTCTATTGATCTTTACTTATAGTTCCTTCCTTCCTTCCTTCCTTCCTTCCTTCCTTCCTTCCTTCCTTCCTTCCTTCGTGCCTTGTGGTATATTCACATATGTACTTAGGAAAGTTATGACAGATTTATTCCACTGTTCTTCTCTTTACCCATCCTTCCTCCCTCCCCCTCAATCTTCTTCCTCTACTCCACCGATCTCTTATTTTGATAAAATTCCCCCCTCCCTTTCTTTATTACTTATTTTGGATTAACTTCTTCATATTAGGGAAAACTTTGACTTTTGACCTTCTCGGTCTGGCTTATTTTACTCAGCATGATTTTCTCCAGTTCCATTCATTTATTGGGAATGCCATAACTTCATTCTTCATTATTCTATGTCTGAGTAATACTCCATTGGGTATATATACCACATTTTCTTTATTCATTCATCCATTGATGGGCAATTAAGTTGGTTCCATAGCTTGGCTATTGTGAAGTGTGCTGTAATAAACATTGTTGTAGCTGTATCCCTGTAGTGTGCTGATTTTGGATCTTTTGGATATATACTGAGGAATGAAATAGATGCGTCATATGGTGGTTTAATTACTAGATTTTTGAGGAATCTCCATACTGCTTTACAGAGTGGTTGTACTGTTTTGGAAGCACTACATTTTATTTGTCCATTTGATAATCGATTGTTTCAATTACTAGCAATGAATCATAATTTCACACAATCCTGAGGAAAACATGCTTGATTCATTTGAGTAACCTTATAAAATAAGCCTCCCATTAGTAAAGGGACGTGGAATAATATGCAAACTGAAGTATAAGGAACTAAATGTAAAATTTTAACAAATATCAAATTTCTTCTTTAAATTTTAAAAACATATCCTTGTATGTATATTCACCAACAGTTCAAAATCAAAAGTCTTAATATAGTTATATTAATGCTTATATTTTATAAGTTTGCAATACTAATAGAGTAAAACAGATTTCCTACTCAGGTAATCCTTACTCTATAAACAAATTTTTATTATTTTAGTGTTGAAACTATATAGAAACCATAATATCTTTGCTTGATCTAAAGTTCAATTGCATCAGTTCAGACAAAGAATAAAAAGCACATTCTGTTTATTCACACAATTCTTACTAATGTCATAACAATGGGTTTTTTTATAAGCAGTTTCTAATTTTATAGAAATTTATAGATGGAATAGATATTTGTATTGCAACTTCTACATTATTGTTTTCATTTGAAGTAATGAAGTTGTGAGAAGAAAATTGGCATGAATAACAAGACAGAATAAAGGTGTTACCTGTAATTAGATTATATTTTGCCTTCATGCTTCAAAATGTTTTATAATTTAAATCAGAATTGGCAAGCACTTAAATACCTTGACAAGTTCCTTACTTTTTACTTAAATCCATGTAAATTAACTTATGGAACCCAGTTTTGTAGTTTGAACATCAGGCACATATTCTGCATTTTAAAACAGAGCAAAATTTTTCACTATCCCTTGAAATGGATAAAAAGAGGACTTAGAAATTTCAAAGTGGAGTACAATAAGTTATTAAATACAACTTTCGTCTAACGATGTCTCTTCTGGTACATATTTCATTATATGTACATGATGGGCATGCATGTAGACTATGTTTAACTCTCCCAAATCAGGAATCCAAAATATTCTTTTCCTTTCATCACAATAGGAAGACAAGCAAGTATAGAAGACTTTTGTTTTTTTAAGTCCATCATTTGATGAGGATGTAGGAATGTAACTCATTGGTAGAACATTTGTCTGGCCTCTGCAAGGTCCTGAGTTGGATCTCAGCACAACCAAAATACCAAAAAAAAAAAACAAAACAAACAAAAAAAAAGTGGTGAAAATTAATAATTAATAACCCCATATAACTATCACCTTCTCCATATAATTATTACTTTCTCACTAACCTATTTATATAATTCATTTTAAAAACACACATAATATAACTTAATTCTAAAAATCAATTTTAAATATATAAACATAGATGGTCATTTAGGAAAACATGAGTAACCTGTGAAAATAATTGTAATTTTATTCTTCTTAAAAATGTTTCAAATATATACAGAATATTAACCACTTCACGTATTCACCATAAAAATGATCAAATGCAATCATTTTGTCACATTTAGACATATCTTTTTATAAAAAAATTGCCATTTTTGTACTTATCTCTATCTTACTTCCTCATAAGAATTAATGCACTCTTCTGAAGTCAGTTGAACATTCCTTTATCTTATTTTAAATAACTTCCATACATTTTAACTACATAAGTGCACACTCATAAATGATTTTGATATTTTTGTGTTGTAAACATTATAGAAAATGTATTTTTATTTATGCATTTGAGAATTTAACTCTTCCATATTTTAGACAGTTTTTCATATTGACATGTATAGCTTTAACTCATGTATTTCACTGCTGTTTCACTGAATATGGGTACTCAATTCATCTATTTCCCACTGACAGATACTTTTTTTTAATTTTTGTCATTACTATAAAAAATGTATAGTTAGCTATCTGGTAATATTTTCCTGTGTTCATGTGCCAATGTATCTTTTGGTTATAAATCCATAAAATGAATTCCAAGATTGTAATACAGTATGCTATGAACATCTTCAAATTTTGGATTTGAAAATCTACTACCAAATTGATTGTACTGTTATACAGCTATTTTCAACACAAGAAATTTCGTTTATTTACTAATGGCTCTGCTAACACATCATTGAGGATAATTTTTAAAATCTTTATCATTTTGATTAATTTTAAATTAATAATTCTGTTTATACTTTCATCTCATTACTATTAAAAAATAAATCATCTGAAAATTCCAGTTAGATTTCTCCTGGTGTGAATTTCTACCATTGTCTTTACAAAAAGTCCCAAAAAGAAATCTCTATTTAGAGACTAGTTTAAAATTTTTGCCAAAATGAATATTGATAGTATGTGGGAGATAGTTTATAGATAGAAAACTGTCCCCCAATTTTTATTAATATTTTTATCGATCCCAACATGTACAGTCCATTTTTTCTCTAACAAATTTAATACCACATCTTTGATATATTTAATTCCACATATGCAAAGATGTTTTTGCATTCTCTTTTTAATTTTTGACAATTTTTATCTTGTGCCATATTTGATATTGTAATATAATCAATCAAATGTGCAGGAAATCCATCCTCTTTGCTCTTCAAATTTTTCATTATTCTCTTGGTTCTTTAACTTTCATATAAATTTTTGGTAATCTTTTTCAAATTTCACACAATAATTTTTCTTATCTATGAACATGGTTAGCTAATTTGTAATCTGTCATTTTTTTCCCTGGAAAATATTTTTATTTTCTTTGTATAGGTTTTATATATTTGTAAATATATGTAATATGTTATTATATAATATTGTATATAAATATTAAATATATTTTAACATATATGAGACATGTTATATATTTATATGCATAATATATAACATTTAACTATTATGCTTTACATGTTATTTCTATTGTTACCGGTGAAATCTTCATTATAGATTGTCAACTGGATTATTATTTTCAGAATTTATTGTTACTTGAATATGTATTTCCTTACTGTTAATTTATTGTCTTTCCTATCATGTTTTTAAGGTTAGAAAATAATTTAAATATTTCTTAGTAAAATCCAAAAGTTCTATATAAAATGTGTTTTGTGTTCACTTCTAAATATTTTATAAATTCTATTACAGTTTCATCTTTAACACATTAAATATTTAGTAGTCTTCTCAGTTTTTCCATGTTGTAGGGGATGCTTACCTAAGAGGTATTCCTTTATAAAGTTAATTATAAGCACCTTCTTTTTCCTGCTGTGTTAAGTTGGATATCTGCATTCCCTATAACAGAAGCACCTCATGTTTGCTGTGGAGCAGCAAGATACATCTGATTATTGCCCATTACTATGCAGATAAAATAGTTCTACCTTGAGGTACCAATGCCAATTAGGCTAAGAAATAAAGGATGAATACTTATGCCAATAATTTCTCAAGGATATGACAGACTTATCAAACATGAAGTAGATATTGATTTTTCCAATCATTTAGGAATAAATTTTTTTCAAATACTTCAGTTTTTAAAAAGTTAGAGATTGGGTATTTAGACAGTGAATACAAATAGCATACATAAATAGAACCTTAGCAATCACATTTATTTACTTACCCATTTTCTCAGGTATAAAAGAGGAATAGTAATACTGCCTACCTCATTGATTCTTTATGCACATTGAATAAATATTTGAAAGGATTCACAGCAGTGTCTGGCACAGAGTAAGCAATAAATAAATGTTATTTAAATAAAAAGCATATAGTTACATATTAAATATTCACTGCCTCTTCAACAGAAGCTGAAATAAATCGGAGTTGACTATTTTCTTTTGTAAAAATGTTAAACTAAACATAATGCCGAAATAAATTTTTAATTGAAGAAAAATTTGCAGAGAACAGAGGTGTTGCTCTTGGTTTGTAAAAGCCAGGCTTTCATGAAATTTATAACCCTTGGAAATATATAACTGCTGTGAAAATGAGTCAAATGTGAAAAAACAGATGCATAAAATGAAATGTGTTCTTGAAACAACTGCTTGTAGTCAAGCCTTTTTTTCTAAGTCAAACCAGGAAAATGAGTGTGGGAGCCCCCAGGAGGAGAAAATTCTTCCTACAGAACAGACCTGTCTCAAGTGGCGTAGTAACAATCCTGGAATGCTTTTCTGTCTTCTGTCTTCCTTTTCTGTGACCTTTCTTTCACCCCATTGGACAAGGATAGACCTGTCTGATAAAATATTTGAACCCAAAATAATTGAAGATGAAAGTAAACACAGAACTGGGGAAAAATAAATCAAAATTTGGCAATCTGAGAGAGAGCAAGAATACTGAGAGATATCTAAAATTAAGAAAGCCAAATGCTTTTTATAAAACATCCAGAATGTTTCTCAACTCCTTAACGCATGTGAATGTTTTCTAATAAAACTATGTACAGTAAAGCCATGTCTTCTAACACCCATAGCTGCACACAAAATTTATTAGTGCAGTTCTGAAGACATGACTTACAGGGGCGTCAAAGATTTAAAAGACCGAGGTTCAACTTAAGTTTTCTGAGAAGCAGAGTTTATATCTGACATTTCTTACGTTCTTTTGAAATACGGTTATTACCATTCACATTTTAACATACTTTACAAGGTAAACAGGTTGATAATAGCCTCTCATGAGTCCTACAATTTAAGAGAACAAGAACTATGTTAGGAATAAGAACGTTGAACTATTTTGTGGTTTATTATCACATATACACTATCTTCCTCTCTCTCTCTCTCTCTCTCTCTCTCTCTCCTTCTCCCTTTTCCCCTTTCTCCCTTTCTCCTATCCTCTTCCTCCTCCTACCCCAACTCATCTTCATTCCTTCCTCCCCCACCCCTCTTCCTCCTTTGCCATGGGCCATGGGAAATTCCTTTATAGTTTGTTATTGTAACTTCTTATCTGTAAGTGAAGAACTTAGATTTTTGTTGTTAACACATCCTATGACTTATTCTCCTAGTTTACAAAGTAGAGTGAAGTAAACAAAAAATTAAAATAAAAAAACATGAAAATGGAAAATAGAATATTTCATTTCTTCAACCAGTTTATTCAATCTATGTAGAATCAATCATTTGGTGCATTACAAACTTAATTGACTCATTTGTTTTATTTTATCAGGAAACTCATTACAGCTCCCCCTAGCAAATATCATCCTACTTTAAAATGCATCCTGTTCCCTGGGGAGGGGCTCAAGGATAGCCTTGAAGAAGGCTTCTGACAGATTTTAAGCACAATTGTGTAACTGTATGTAATTACCACAAAAGCTGCCTTGACAAAACAGCAATGTATTTGACTATTGAGGCCATTTTAAACCATCATCTACACAAATTATTTTTTTCTTTCCTGTCATCTACGAAATCCATTGGTAGTACCTTTTGTATCATCCCTCTAGGGAAAACATCATGGTCAAGTATGTAGTAAGATATTTAGAGATGAGTGAAATTTAGGTTTCTAGGAAGATATAAATCTCTCTCTAAAGAACAAATATATCATCTGTTTATTTCTTACTGTCTTGTATTTTCATCTAAGATGATCACTTCTGGTACCATGGAAAGAATTATCTTCTAATAGCTTTAAACTCTGTGTACTGAACAGTATTGATCCTCATGACCCTTCTGGCATAGGAAAAAACAAAGACTGTCCAGACACAGACTCTTCATATATGAAATAAGGAGCTCTCTGTATTGGTCACTACAACTCCTAGCAACACAAATTTCTGATTTTATAAAAGTAATTAACTGTATTTTAAAAGTAACCTATCAAATCCTGGTTCAATTGTAGATTTCAGTTAGGATTCATGGAGTTCGATTCAAGTACAAATTCTTTTACAATGGATAAGGCTGTCTGATTCTTCTCTTTGGAATATTTTATTTACAGAGTCAAAGTTCCAAAGGATTTTAAACTCCATAAGGATATTAAGGTCCTTGCTATATTATTTGTAAATTAAACTTAGGTGAAAAATGATTATAATTTTAGTCTTAAAAGTAAGTGTATGTGGCTTAAACCTGCATATTGTCTTATAACTGAAAACTCAAATAATAGTAATTCAAATATAATCATGTAGTATTTTGTAACTGAAGTGAAGTCCACAGGTAGATAATCCAGGAATAATGGGGATGCTCCAGGGTGCTCTCAGGGATTCATGTTATTTTAGATTTCTCTTACTCTACCATTTTTATATGCATACAAGGTAGATGTTAGAAAGTCAATAATTATATCCAGGTCCAGGTTGTGGGAAGGATATAGGAAAATGGGTAAAATAGGTATCTGTGTCAAATAGCTCTGTCTTATTTTTATAAGCTAATAATATATATTAACTATTAATCTGGGATTAATATGTATGATAGTCTTTTATATTTTATTAGCCTGTATTCTGCTATTTCAACACAAGTAATTGAATGTAGACTGAGAATCTACAACGTTTAGCTATATGTTTATTAATAATAAGTGGAGGAAATGTTAATTGTCAAACATATCTTGGGCCATATCGTTCACAGAGTTTAACTCTCCTGAAATACTATATCTGTTATATTCAGTTTTATGTCTTAATTTGGTTATACTTCACACCCCAGGTATTCAATCAAATATTATATAGATGTTTTAGAGAAGCTATTTTGTAGATTTTGATTGAGGTCCATGATCAGTTGAATATAAGCAAGGAGTTTATCCTAGATAATCAGAGGAAACATAATTCAATCTATTCAAAGGCCTTAAAAGCAGAGCTAACTAGTCCCTAAAAAAGAAATTGCACCATGGATAACAGCTTCAGCTTGTGTCAAGGAGTTCTAGTCTACATTTTCTAATAGTCTTACACATGGACTTCACACTTTCCTACCCAGCCTGCATAATTATCTAAGCCAACTGCTTGCAATAAGTCTCTTAATGAGTATTTCCTCTGATTTGCTTCTATGGTACAATTACAATGCCAGTATATACAACCAGTTATATACTCAATCTGATAAGGCTCAGAAGATATTGAGGATTTCCATCCTAATGCCCCCAAACATTGGTAGCCCATACTTTTCTGTTACTCTTTGGCCTATGTTGACTTGCTCATTTTCATAAACACCCTATAGACAATAAAGATTCGCATGTACCATTAATGCTCTTGAATTAGGCCTAGTCATAGCAATTGCCCTCATTTAAGTAAACAAAATTATGGACCATATTTTTTTTTTCAGAATAACAAGCCAATGACAAGAGTAAAACCACAATGGGTAAAATAGTTCCGTGTCCGAAATGATTCAGTTCATTTAAGATTTCATTTTTCTAATATTCATGGTATTTCAGTTATTTTTCTAAAACACATTGCTTAAGTATGTACCGTAGCCAATTGTATTAACTTTCATTTATATAAGAATATAAAATAGCCCGAAAATAGTGTATATATATATGTGTGTGTGTGTATATATATATATATCCATATAAGCATGGCCATATATTTGTAAAAGGCAGAAAGCAAGAGAGAAAGAAGAACCATAAGTAACTTTTATATAACTATAAATAGACAACTTGCGAAAATCTTAGCCTCTAATGAGTAGGCTGTTTGTGTAGCAGCTCTCACTGGGTACATACACTTTGTGTCTTTACTGAGGGACCAGTCCTCATGAATCAAGAAGCAAATTCAGCACTGCCTAAAAGAAGGGTTTCCTGTTCCTCATTATGCATTTTAAATGTCTAGGTGTAGATGAATTTCCCTGAATTTTTGCAAGAACCTTCATAAACTTCTCACTAGGCCACATTGGTATAACTCATATTTTCTGATGTAATTTTGGGTAATTCCTTGGAGCCCATGCTGAGCTTGTGCTCTGACCAAGGGATTTATTTTATCCTATTGAATTCAAAGTGGTAGATCTTATGCCACGTATATAGCCTTTTAAAAAGAAAAAAAAATGTGTTGAGTTTAAAGATTACTCAGAATTAGTTATGTCCTACGCCCCTCCCCTATTCTGTTTTTATAATGTAGATGTTGCCAACCATTTTTGGTAATGGACACAGACTTTTTTCTGGAGTTCCATCCATTGCATATTGAATTTCTGAACCTAATGTTTAGTTAATTCAGATAATATCGACAGTAAAGAGGTGCATTTTCATTTTTATCTTAGAGGTACAGGAAGATGAAAACAGCATTCTTTGTGACAAAGAAAAAGTTGGCAAAACTGCAAGTTCATAATTTTTCTATTGAGAACTAAGACCTCAGGGTAACCAACTAGCCCCGAATCCAAGGAGCGAGAAGAATCTTCCAGAGAAATGACACACAGGCATTTGCTAACCTGGGGAAGATGCAGACAGACAAAAGAAGACAAAAAAGTTAACAAGGCGTTGGAAACAGAAAATGGACTCACCAGGGTGTCAAGGAGAACTGCAGATATAGGAGATGGTACATCTTTCAGGTTTCATCTATTTTCCACAGTTCCCACTGGGTTTCACAAAAAAGAGTAGTCTGGCACTTTGGGGAGGACACCTTTTAGTGCAGAACTGGGAAAAGAGACAAAGGGATGACATACATGAGCTACAGAATTCTCTCTGTGCCCTTTCGCCATATCATCCCATGGGGTTTAAATCTGAGGGAGAAGAACAACAAACACTGTTTACTAATCAAAAACCCATTGCAGGTGGATGAAGTGGACAGAAATGTACTTTGCCCTTTGAGGACAGAGTAGGTTCCAGGCCAGCAATTCATAAAGACAGTCACAGAGTAAGACCCAGAGACACACTGCAGGTTTAAAACTGAAGAATAACTATAAAACACACGTCTCCCTCCTTCATTACCATGCAAAATTTATTTGTATGTTTTTGTGGTTAAAAAGTAACCATGAAATATGACTGGGAAATCTGCAAGAGTGTGGAGACTGATTTTCTGAGAGAAGGAGTATAAAAAGGAAGAATTAAAGCTAAGGGCAAAGTAACATCAACCCTCCAACAAATAATCCCTATAATAATTCAAGGAATCACTAGAGGGATTTGAAGCCTGTAGAGTGTAGTCACACCAACAACAATCCTCAAACTCAGTCCAACTTTTTACTAGTTAGTACAAACAGTGATAGTAAATACTTAGAAATATGTTCTGATTTCCAAATGTAAAACTATAGTATTACTCTTGATTGACATACACAAGGTATGCGTTTTTCAAATGAAGAAGAATAAAATAACTATGAAAGGGAGAAATAAATCAATAAAATGAGATGCAGATAAAATAGAAAAGTAGTGGATCTCTAATAGAGAATTTTAAATAGCACTAATAGAAAAGTTAATAGATCAACATCAGATGGGGTTTTTTTCACCAGAGAAAGAAACTAAAAGAAAGCAACAAATAGATCTTCTATGAACAAAGTAATAAAGAGCTTCAAGTTATAGGCATAAAGGGCTTACAGTAGCCTTGATATAGAAAAGAATCTATAAACTAAAAGATATTTCAATAAAAATTACTTAAATTAAAATGCAAATGTAAATAGCTCAGTTAGTAGAGTGCCTATCTCCCACCTTGCATGTACAAGGCCCTGGGTTCAATCCCCAGCACCACAAAGATAAATAAATAAATAAATAAATAAATAAATAAATAAATAAATAAAACACTCATTCACAGAATGTCCAAAAGTCATGGGAAAACATCAAAAGTTCCAGTGCATATGATTGGCATTCAAGACTGTGAAAAGAAAAAAAATGGCACAATAAAATTGATACTATAATGACCAACAATACTCCAAAACTTATGATAGACATATAATTATGGTTTAAAGAAGTCTGGGAATACAAGTAAGAATAAACTTTTCAAAAGAAATGTATGGAATTTGAAGTGCCAAAAATAAATAAAAAGCATATTCCATTTTTGTATAATTACGTCAAAATTCTTCTGTCATGAATAACTAAAAAGAATCAATAAAAAAAGAAAAACAAAAAATACATAATATGCACATAGAAATAAAGAATTACATCAACTTTGCCTTAAATTCTATGTATGCTAGATGATAGTAGGCCAACATTGTCGTGGAGTCAAAGGGTCTGGGGGTGGCATGTGTCATCTCAGAATTCTATATTGAGCAAAAGTTTATATAAAAATAAAGAAATTTTTGGCAGCAGACCAAACTTGCAGGAAATTATAAAATTTTTTCAGGCAGAAGGGATATATATGCTCCTATGTAGAAACTTGGATTTATACACAAAACCACTGGAAATGGAATAAATAAAAACAACTACAATGAAATGGCATTCTTTTTTCTACTAGGTATGGCTCCAAAAGATATTTAACCTGGTAGAGCAAAATAGGTAACAATAGATTGTTATATGGGACATATAAAACTGCAAATAAGACAATGCCACTAGATGGAAGGTATGAATTGGGAGAAGATAGGGTGAATTCTTACTCTAAATGTGAAGTGGAATAATATTTGAGGGCAGGCTCTGAGAAATATTGTAAAATTGAGAGCTACCACTAGAATTTTTAACAAAGGTAAAACTAAGTCATCAATATTGGAAATGATATAGAATCATAAAAATACTCAGGACTGGGCTTATAGCTCAGTGGTAGAGCACTTGTCTAGCATGGGTGAGGCACTGGGTTTGATTCTCAGCACCATATAAAAAACAAATTAATAAAAAAGAAAGTTTAAAATTTTTAAAAAATACTCAAATAACACAATAAATATCAAAGGAGAAGGAGGAAAAAGAGAGAGAAACAGAAAACATAGAACAAATAGAAAATAACTAAAAGGATGGCATATTTTAATTCTGCCATATAATCAAGTATACTAAATGTGAACAAAGTAAATTTGCTAGTTACCTTTAGATATTTTCAGATTGAATTAAAATAAACTCTATGCTGTATTAAGAACATGTTACATTATAAGGACACAGCTTGATTAAAAATAAATACTGAAAATTAGATATACTGAATAATTCTCAATAAAAAAATAAACATGTAGCAGTTCTATTAAATAAAACAATCTAGACTTTAGAGAACAGAATATTTTCAGGAATAAAAAATGATACTCTGTAATGATAAAAGGGTCAAATTCTAAGAAGACAATACTCTTAAATCTGTATGGACTTAAGAACACAGCAAAACACATAAAGCAAAACTCGGAGGACAAAAACAAACAATTCCAAAATTATAGTTCGAGATGCTAATATTAATGTTATTTGACAGCAGTAGATGAAAAATAAAAAGTATTAATTAATGCAACCTAATTTGCAATTATCAACCATTTTATTTCATTATAAGAAAATATATTTCTTTTTAAAATGCAATACTCTCCTAAAGAGAATATTTCCTGGGACACAAACTTGCTTTAATAAATTTAAAAGAACATAAAATGTTACTTTCTGGATATCTAAAAGAAGAAATCATAGCTCATTGGAGGAGTGGTCAATTTAAGGACTTTAATAGGAGACATATCAATTGTGCTGGGAAATTTCTGTGATTCCATAATATAGGAAGTTAAAAAAAAAAAGAGGAAGAGAGAAAGATTTCATTACATAGACATCAAGTTGAAAGAGCATTCACTGACTAAATTTGGAGCAATTTGAACAAGTAAATAATTACAGTATTGTATTCAAACCCAAAAAGTAAATGCTGACTTAAATCTGATATAAACACTTAATTGAATAAATAGAGGAGACCTGACAGCTCTCCATTAGAGAAGAAGTTCCACCTGTAACTGGAAAGAATGCAGCACATAGAAATGCTATTTAGAATACTAGAGCAGTAATTATCCCATTCAGCATTGCTGATGGTTGTTAAAAGCAGTGAAAGTTTGGGGTTTTCACATAATCTTTTCTAAAATAAGTCTTAATTAGAAAAGAGAAAATAGTAACTGTAGAAGGAAAAACATGGCAGGCACGTCCTTAAATAAGTGATGTATGTTGAACTACATATATAAAATACATACACACGTGCATCTTTTTGACTTGATACATTGAAAGAGATGCAACAATTTTGTCATATGCTTGAAAAAAAATTCAAGTGACACTTTAGTACTCTTCACAAATGTCAGTCATGACAAGTAAGAAAAGTCTGGGGGACTGCCACAGTTTGGTAGAGACTACAATGGTACAATGACTAAGTACGACACAAGGGCCCAAATTCTATCTTGTAATAGAAAAATAATGACAGCAGAAAAACTGGTGCTATTGAAATAGTATGTGAGGTTTAGTTAATGGTAACGTTCCAATATTAATTTCTAGATTGTGACAATTTAACCAATATTATATAAAGCATTAACATCAGAAGCAACAGCCCCAAGATATGAGAGAAAGGTAGGCACTAAGGTCATTTCAACATAAAAAGGTTTTAAAAATGGAGAAGTATTTTCGAATCATAGATTCTATATTTGCATGAGTAAATCCAGCCATGGAATTCATACTATGTCATGTTAGTAAAAGTTTTAAGAAATGACACATAAATTATTATCATCCTTATATCCCTTCATCTCTATTTTTTTTCCTAAATTAGTATCCAACAATTATTCTTCCCTGTGCCTATGAATCCTATTCAATACATTATAGGCATTAGTTCAGTTTAATGCTCCCAAAGTGGAATTGCAGAGGGGTCATAAACCCTCACTGGTTCACACTGCTTCACTCTCACTGACAGTCTATGATCTTCCTTACAGCTTCATTTCTGGTTTTCATAACCACATTCCTGAATCTCTTTTGGGAATGCAAGAATGAGAACATACCCAGTGAGGGAGATTTAGTTCATAAATTGATGAATTAATAAGAAATTCCTGAGCGGCACTATAAGAGCAATATAGCCATGCTGCATCCCAGTGCCACTAAAGTTTAACCACCCAAGAAAGTAGCATAGGAAGCTCAAACATATGCCTCACCCTTGTTCCGAAAATATAATACGCTTGAGAGTTGTGGTGTTGTAAGTCCCTCATATAATTCCCCCATTCTATTATTCTATCATCCATACTTCTTACCCAAACTACCACTGATACTTCCTTCCTGTTTTGCATTTTGCCCAGTCTGAATTCCCTTCAATCAGTTTACCCACCCCGCAGTTGGAGTATTTCCAAACCTTCTAACAGCTTCTTATTATTAAAATGAAACAAAATTCGTCTAACATATTCTGTAAGCCTCTGTATATTTTCAACACCATACATTATCTCCAATCATCTTTCAATCACTTGAAACTATTCTCTCTCTCTCACCTAAGTCTTTAGATTTTATTATTTCTACTTGAGTGCTCTTCCCGTTTGTCTTACCACTAATTTTTATATGTCAAATTTGATTCACTTATGTAGAGAAACTTGTTAACCTGTTTGATAAAACCAAATTTCTGCGTAAAAAATCTCTCAAGACCACACACCTCTATGGATACAGTTGAAACTCTGAAATTTATATTTCTCAGGTAAATTTAATCTGTTCATTTTCCTTAATAATCATTGGCACTTAGGAGTATGAGGACCATGTCTTTATTCAGCCAATGGCATCATGCCTGGCACAAAAGTCATCAAGTCATGGCTCTGTCCATTCTGTCTTCCCGAGATACATTTCCTCTTCATGATCCATAAGAGAAAGTAGGATTTGGTGAGTTTTCAGCTTTCAACATGGTTCCCCATTATAAAGAACATCCTTGAGTCAATCTATATCATAGACATAGAACAACCTGGCCTACCAAATTTTTCCTTTGGCTAATAGGTCACTCTCTAGGGCATACTGTTGTAGTCAGGAGAGAAGGTTCCTTGTCACATGACATTGTGTTTTATGTGAATCCTCTTTCTGCAATTGCTTTCCTTAGATAGAGGTGGAGCATGTCGGGGAGTTGGAGATTCCATGGCCAATACATCATGTCTGAAATGTAAGCTTTGGCCTTGACACCATAATTAGCCAACTCTAAGGTATTATAGTTGTTCATGCCACTTCTCTGGGCTTGATAAGCTCATCTGTGAGGAGATGTGGTCAGTCTGCTGATCTTCACTACAATATTCTGTGACCGATGCTAATAAGCTACATGAAATTGTCAGTAAGTTATTTGTCCCTTAAAACATTGTAATTAGAGTGCTATATCATTTGCTGCAAAACACTTGAGGCTTTATAAAGTAGTATTCTAGTAATGCAAAATAGCTCTGTGGTTGTAAAAATTTTATTATCATTATAAAAATGAAAGTGCTGGTTTATAGAGTATTGATATAGATTCTAATGTTAAAAAAATAAATTTTGAAATAAAATTATTTTGGTTATATAAAAATTTATTACTTGTTTACTTATTATGCTATCAAAAAATATCTTTTATTTTGCCCACAGTTAACAACATAATTCTGTAACCACAAAGATAGAGCATGTTATATACCAGGTACTGTGATAGGTACTGGGAAATAAAAAAAAAAAAAATGAATGAGACTTTTCCCTTGCACTCCAGGCTAACACATAAGCTAATAAAAAGTAAAACATTTTATATATGCTGAATCAGGCAATTACACAGTATTAAGAAAGCATGAAGGAGGAGAGAACAGAACAAACTCAGGAGTTGGTGAAGCTTTTCAAAAGAAGTAATGAATACCAAGTTGAGTCCTAAATAACAAGCCAGATTCTAATGCATGGTTTTTCATTGCTCTCGATTTACATTTCTGCTCTCACCCTTTTGGGGAAAATTACAAACATGTGAAAGAATTTCCCACATAATTGGCAGTAATTGCAATGAAATAAATTTGAGAGTGCAGTCTGCATTCATATAGATGTCACAAATGATAGGGAGGGAGTGATGGAATAAAAATAAAGGAAAACAGAATATGTCACTAATGAAAAAGTTAATAAACCAGACCACTAATTTCTGGCATATCTAAACAGTTGTGGTTACTACAAGATTCCTATGAGGATTTAGGGTGTGTTAAGCCAAATTGGGTAAAACCCAGAAGGATTTCCAATGGCAGTACAACACAGGTTAATAGAGATGGGAACATGGGTGAAAATGTCCCCACCCTCAGGAGGTAATGCCCTGTTACATGGTATATGATCCTATGAATCAATGGCTAAATTTTTTTAATGCACAAAAGATGTGTGAAGTGTCTCAACAGTTTGTTAAATTAAAGGGCAAAAATGAGATTTCAAAATGGATATTAAAGATAGTTTCTCTTTATGTGGCACCAGAAAAGACATGGTATTATCATTCTCAAAGATAGAACGAAAGAATTGACATGAATATTTAAACCATGCGTGTCTGACTTCTTACTGTCATTAATCTCTGGCTATAAGAGCTGTATGTCATTTAAAAATAATTATTCAGATTTAACCATTGATGATTTTCTTGGAAATAATTGTCTTATATTAGTTGTTATTCTTTCATTTATTCAATTAATAAATTTGACTTTTTCACATAAAAACCAGCAGGAAAAATATGAAAGGAACTCAGAAAATAAAGAAGACATGGTAATAAGAAGCCCACGTTTGCCCCTCAGACCACCCTTACTTCCTGTGCCTTGGGAAAAGATTACTAATCAATCATGCCACTACCCAATGAACCCTGAGAGAGTCTCCAAGAGACAATAATTGGTACAAAAAACTAAATTGATTTTTTCTACTCTTGGTCAAGTTGGAGCTAGATTTCATATAGTAGAGTAGAAAATTCTCCTTCACATAGTTCTTTCCCTACTGACTCCTATTTAATTAATCATCAAACATTTCAGAGGTACCTAATAATAATTCTGAAACCAGGCTAAGCCCTGGGGTTTACAGAACACCCAAGACATATAATCTACTTAGAGAGAAGAAGATAACCTTCATGGACAATTAGAAAGAACTAAGCACTGCAGTGTGTGGTATAAATTGCTAAGTTAACATTTAGGAGTCATGGATTGGGCTAAATTGACCCAAAAAGATATCAGGAAAATGGGGGGAACTTTAATTGGGTATGAAAGCAAGGTAGGTTTTGAGAAGGCATTTAAATCTGGAAAATACGAACATGTTAAAACCATGTCATATTCCCAAAATATAGGACAATCCTAGGATTTTTTTTTCACTTGAAAAGTGACAAAAACTGTGCTTTAGAAGTTTCCTAAGAATTCTACTCACAGTTAACACTCTCTAGGGCAGATTTGTATAACTGAATTAGCATAGGGCTTAAAGATTAAGTTAAAGATGTGAAGCAGACACAAGATTCATATCATTTAAGAAGATCCTCCCATTGAACTGCACTAAATGTTTTGAAAAGCTTTAACAATCTTGATTTTTGTGAAAAGAACAATTTTTTCTGAAAACTTAAATTTAGAGGAATCCCAAGTCCAGGTTTGCCAGATAAGTGTATTGTTTAGAAATTATATATATATATATATATATATATATATATATATATATATATATATATATATATATATATAGTTTTTGTAATACAGTATATGGTAAGCCTTACTTTTGTTTTTCTTTAGAGAGCAAAACAGAAAAAAAAAACAAACAAACAGAAAACCTCTAATAACAAGTAAGAGCTGAAACCAACAACTTATTTAAAAGACCAGTTTCTGTATTTAGCGCCTGAAGTTTCGTACTTGTGAGCACATATTATTCTGAACCCCTGAGAGGCAGGTAGAGAACGAAAGGGAAATAGCCTGGCATCTGGCTTAAAATTGTTAATGTATTGTTTAATTCTAAAGATACATGGTGAGTGAAATGGGAATTCAACAATGGTTATCATTATGTGAAACCCCATTGTTTTGTCATTTCAGCCTGAAATAAATTTACAAATTTAAATCTGTCACCTTTTGAACAGAACAGAACTCACAGATAAAAGCACCACCTCAAAGGGTAACTCCTATTTTAGGTTAACACATAGCTAAGACATGGCAGAGTCATGAGGCACAGGCAAGTAAGAAAAGGGGTCAGAAACAAGTAGCAGCTCAGAAGAGGGGAAAGGTTGATTGATCATGGACTAATCAGAAAGTACATAATATCCCTGAAAAGAAGCAGTCTTTGGCACCAGACACCCCTGACACTGCATGCTGGCTTTGTGATGTGGTATTTTTCCCTACTGGGCAAGTTAATTAAACTCTGAATCTTATTGTCCTTATTCACAAAGTAGCAATCTAATGGAACTAGTGTGAGAAAAGCTGGGTGTCCAGTGTTTGATATGTTAGTGACCCTCAATAACCATCAGTTATTCCTCCTTCTCTTTACCTGACATGGAAATTAAAGTAGTATATAACAGCAATATCAGCATTTTAAGATGGGCTGTCTCAGCTCCTGTCTGTGTTCAGTCACTGATTGCCATGTGTCTTGTTTCAAACTGCAACAGGTAAGAATACCAACACTCTGCTTTTATGTCTCTGAGGTTCATTATGGGAAGTGAACATTTAAAACATCAATAGATAAGTGCTTTAAAAGTATAAAGAGCTACACTGATATACAGAACTACAACAAAGTAATATTTTATTATTTCCACTTTTGCTTTTGCCAGATTAATTAAAGCAAATATAAAACAAATTGATCGTTATACACATTTTCTGTTCTTTAATCTCTAAGAGCATTTCTACTCACTATGCACCTAAATATTTCATTCAGTTTTGTCTCTGAGACAAGCTTTTTAATCTTTAAAAAAATATAAATAAGATAATTTGTTTCAAAAGCATTGGGATTTTTGTAATGCCCAAAGGTCATGCTCTCAACACATTGCAAATGTTGGATTCATCTGATCAGTATCTAGTACAGCAAAGCCAAGAGTTGTTTGACACAGTAACTGCCCTTGTCTCCCTCCTGAACCCATGGAAGATATAAGTAGTCAGTTATAGTATTCTTATAATTACAAATTAGCCTCAAGACATTTTTTATTCTGCATTATAAGCAGCATCTCTCTAGCAACTACAGTTTACATGGATATTTTAACTTCATTTTATAGACCTGACTACTGTCACTGGAGGTCTTAATAAAATCTTGAACAAAGTGTTTTTGGAATGATGATCTCAAAGAAAATATATTAAACAATTGATTAGCATTTCCCTCCTCCTTAATCAATGTTACTGAGCCAACTACATATTTGCTGTCACCATCCCTGGGAATAGAATTCAGGGAGAAATATCTGATTATTAATGTGAATGAAATTTTGCCTAAAAGATGTCATTTCTAGAGAGAGGACAAATAAATTATACAGGGTGTCATTACAAATAAAACTGACAAAGAAATATTGTAAAGGTCCGACATCATCAGTATTCACTTCTTTCAAACAAGAAATCTTGGAAATGTTCTTGTCATTTCAGTTCAGCCTGAAATGCTTTTACAAGATACTGTTTCTGCATATTACCCTTCCAACTCCTTAGTAGTTACCAGAGAGTGCCCAAAGCTCAATGTGCCTTGAAATAGACAGTTTATACAGACAGTTTTTACTTTTGTAAAAAGAGGAAACATGCATTTGATTCCAAGGGTACACAATCTACTGAATGCAAATACCTCCAAAAGAAGCTGCACCAAATACAATCAACTCTCTACTGTCATACATGATGTGCATAAAGCAGGGCTTTCAGGATAAATGGGTGAGCAGAAGAGCTGAGTCCAAAGTGCAGCAAGGGAAACTTAGAATATGAAAAGGACATAAAGTACAATGTAGGGGGTGATTCAGTGAAAGTAATGAAGCTGTTTGGTATCTCACAAATCACCTATTTGATATCTCACTCATGGCTGGCATTGTACATCTTTGTAATATCTCTGAAGACATTTTTTGTTCCAAAAAATATGGTGATATTTTAATAATTAACCATTATGTTGTCTATTTTAATCAGTACCAAAGTAATCACACAGAATGATTCACATCTGCCACAGGTTAGTCATATATAGTATTTGGGGGAACAGTAAGGTTTAGTCTGGTTTTAGTGTTTCTTCTGTACTGAACCAATATCGATATGAAATAAATATGCAACAGTGGACATCACAAAAGTTCCTAAAATAAGAACTAAATATATTAAATGAAAATGAATACATAAATAAATAAAACACGTGTGCTTCACAAAACTGAAATCAGCATCAGAGTGGCTCAAATAATTGTTTTACTAATCACTCTCATTTCATCCATAGATGTCATATTTGTTATCCTTTACAACTATCATTACAGTAAAAGCAGCCAGTAGGCAATACTATTATTCTATACCTCATTTTCTGGAAAGTTTTCCTGATTTCAGAGGTGGTGTCTCCTGCTGGGCTGTATGTTCTCTGGGCAGCATTCACTTCTTCAGGCAGTGCCCCACACTCCTAGAACTTCCAACAGCACCTTGGTAGATGAGTTAGAGTTGTCCTTAGAGGCTTGCTTTGCTTTTTTTGTGAGTCAGGATTATGTTAATGGAAATAATCAGAAAGAAGTTTGAACTGGTGTTAATTTGGGTATCCAGATGTCAATCAGGAGATTGCAAGACAAACAGGATGGATCTTTTTCAACAAAAAAGATGGCAGTCATTTGTCCAGAGAGCAGAGCAAGGTATCAAAGAGGATGACTCAGAGCTAAGAAGGAAATGCAGCAAAAAGACTCCCTGGTGCTGAAGCACTCCACAGAGCTGAAGCATGGGCAGCAGGTGCTGGAGGACATCAATATGTCACACAAGAAGCCCACAACATCCCTCAGGGCTCCTTGGCCTACCTGGAGCAGATGTCTGCCAATGTCCCTGTACCTCTGAAGCAGACCTGAGAGAGGTCTGGCCCACAAGGTAGCCTTCTGCAGACAGTTTTGTCAAATGTCCCTCTGTGTGGACATGGCATTTTAGAACTGTTTGCTAGAGAATGAGTGGGTGTCAGTTTTGTTTCCACTTAAGTTTTACCTCTATTTTTATGAGCTTTTAATAATGTTAGTATTTTATAAAATGTGTACAGCTTGGTAATAACTTGAATACTTTATAAAATGCCGGTAGCTTTGTCTGTAGCAAAGTTTAGACTATTAGTTTGATAACAGATTGCTTGTTTTTAAAAGTTTTTCACTTTGTGTGACTTGTTTGCTTTGTTTCCAGGTGTTAGTTGGTTCTGATCTGAGGGAAAATTACAATAGTCTGAGAATCAAGGGAGAAGGAGTTTGGTTGTAGGCCTTTTATGATAACTACCCATCCATGGTAGTAAAATATGTAAATATAAAATATGTAAATTTGCTGTTTCAAGACTTTGAACTACCCCAAAAAGAGGAATCTAATGCAACATTTGTAATGCCTCCATAGCATTAAAGAGTATAGATATTTTGTAAAGGGATCAAAAGAGGGCTAAATGTGCTAGATTAGTGTCGTAATATTCCAGAAGATCCTTAAATTGAAGCTGCCTTTTATGCAGGGTAAGTTTATATTTTGTGTGATGTTTACTGTTTTGTGGAAACATATACTCAGAGCATGATATGCTTAATGCCTTGCAGTAATGAATCAGTGTGACTAAGGAAGCAGACCCTGTCTCCCTAATATGATAGGTAGGAAACCAAGTGAGATACTTTTTTTCTTTTTCTTTTGAGTTTTGTTTGGTTTGCTTGTGTTTTTGTTTCACATTTGGAGAAGAGACAGTTTACATGAAGGAAGATTCTTGCTCATGCATTTGATTCCAAGGGACAAGGTGTTGGTGGTAGAGGGTGACCTGAAGAGTGATCCTCAGCTACTTCACCTCCATGGAGAACATGGGGAGCCTCTGCATGGAAAGGTGTTTTCCCCTTCTGCGGGAGGAGGTTTCCTTTCTGTTTTATGCATCCCTTCACCCAGTACAATCACTCCACTCTTCTGAATAGTCAGTGGGTCTACAGCTCAGTGTCTTGATTGTTTGCTTCTCTTCAGCCTTTAATATCCCTTCACACATGTGTCAACATCCACTCATAGTCCTGATATGGCCTAGATGCCACCTGGTCCATGAAGTCTCCAAATACTCTTCCCACTTCATCCCAGGTCACAGGACTTTCTGTTTCTTCCACTGTCCTTGCTTTGTTCTCCCTTGTGGATTAGTGAGTTCTTTCTGTTCTGTGCCCACTGCTGCATTGTATACCTCTGGGAATTAGACATTATTCCCCTTGAAGTACAAGACCATATTTATTATAAGCTACTTTGCACTCACTTTGTATAAGACATTTATTACTCATTCTGTTTGTGTGCTGTGTGGATGGTGTTGGGCATGTGGACCTATGACCTGTGATCACCAGCCTGAGGCCAGAGGATCCCCTTGGTTAGAATCTATACATTAAAGCTTTTTAAAGTTATTTTTACTCATATAATAAGGATTTAACCTGGTCATCTCTGATTGACACTTTCAATTTCTTGATTAAAAGCTTAAATAAGCAAATTATGTTTGGAACAGTCAAGAAAGGAAGAAAGGGATAAGCAGAGAAAGAGAGAGAGAGAGAGAGAGAGAGAGAGAGAGAGAGAGAGAGAAAGAAAAAGAGAGAAAGAAAACAATCACTTCCTAACCCACAAAGTGTCTGGGAAGTAGTTCAGGAAGTCCATTGATGTTTATGTGAAGATCTGTGTGCAGGTCCTGTATATTTTCCCATGTATATTATTAAAGGAGTACTTCTTTCTGATTCATTTTTCATCTCTAAGTTTTACAGAGCGAAAGAAAGGTTGAGATTCTTTTTGTAAATGCAAGAAGTAAACCAGACAGATAAATATTCTATGGTAAAATAACTTAGTAAATGTTCTAAGAAACTAGAAGACATGGGAAGCACCAAATAGCACATTGTAAGACTTAAGACTCAAGCAGCAGGATCACTTACAATCTTTAATTTTGAATGAGAAAGGTATGCAGCAAAAAATTTCAGTACAGCAGAATACATTTAAGGTATTTATTTATTTTTTCTAATACAGTACTTATTTAAAAGGGCTAATAATGCTTAAACTGGGAACATATGTGAAATACATATGTGATTTAACCCACATCTCTATTAATCTTTATCATTGTCTTTCCCACAGAGACTTTGTAGTTTATATGTATCACAGCTATTTCTAGCACATTGATTAATTAAATTGCAGTTCTTGGTTTTACCCATAAGCCCATCTTTTCTTAGATCAATGTGCAATCTAAATCTTTAGAGAACTTTAAACACAGATGTTTTTGTGTGTACTATAACATATGGCTCCATCTTCCATTTTAAGCTCTCAAGACAAAGGGCAAAATAAAGGAAATAATGTTGTATCCCCAAAATGATAGTTTTGGCTTGATGACACCTATAATCCTTGGCTATAAGAATAAAGTTTTCTGCAAAAGTTTTAAAACTACAGGCATGTTTGCAATGACTCTGACCTTCCGTTCCCCTAGGAAAATTTAGAAATTCAAGGCTGGTATTTTCTAATATATTAGAAAATATATTCATGTAATTCAATACTTTAGTAGATTAATGGGAAGAATTATTGCCAGAATAAAAAGGAAAGCGTATATAAAATTCAATATTCGGTTCAACAATAAATAGTTTTTAGCTATTTACTCTATGCTAGTTAATTATTCTTCTGAACATTGTGGATACAACAGTGATCAAAGTAGACTACTATGGGCTCAGGTTGTGGCTCAGTGGTAGAGCACTTGCTTCACACATATGAAGTACTGAGTTCGATCCTCAGTACCACATAAAAATAAATAAATAAAGATATTGTGTCCATCTACAACTTAAAATATATTTTTAAAAAATATAAAATTAGAGCTCCTTGTGGTGGTACAGACCTGTAATCTCAACAACTTGGCAGATTGAGTCAGGAAGTTCGAAAGTTCAAAGCCCACCTCAAAATAAATAAATAAATAAATAAGTCAATGGACTTGAGATATAGTTCAGTGGTAAATCACCTTTGGGTTCAATCCCTGGTTAAAAAAAAAATAAGAAAATAAAATAAAATAAAAGACAACTAGAAACCCCCACTCTACCCTTATGAAGCTCATATTCTTTATTTCAAAAAATAGACAAAAATAAAATAGCCTCTTAGTAATCTATGAAGAGGAGATGATTCCCTATATTATAAAAAAGTGTATTTATTAAAAACGACTAGAATCACAAAAAAATATTTGAATTTGGAAAGCATTTTATTCAAAATTGGGAAAAAAATGATGAAATCTACAAATAGCATTTGTGTTCTACATTTTACAGAATATCCAACCCAGGACAATAAGACACAATAAGACAAGAATTACAAAAGAAAACTGTAAAAAATAAAATGTAAGGGAAAAAATCAGATATCCACGAATGACATGGCATGTGTATAGAAAACCCACAAGAAACCATGGTAAAGCAAAAAAAGTTAACATTTGATATGCACAAAAGCAGTAAAAATCCTCAAATATATTTCTATACATCAACAATAAACATTAAAAAAATGAAACTTCAGAGATACTATTATAATTTCATAAAATGCTCAGTGACTAAATCTAACTAAATATGTTCAAAATCTTTATCAAAATATACAAGAATATCTACATTGATGAAGATAGATATTTTGTTTAAGTAAAAAATTTGGTTAAAAATCTAAAGATTCCTTTCTTCTCAGGTTAACCTATAGGTTCAATTATATTTTAGTATAATTCTCAATATGCTTTTGGATGGGTAGGTGAGGAAACTGAATAAAATACTTCTAAAATTTGGTCCTTGAAATATCAAAACAATATGGGAAAATTTGCCTTAATGTTAATTATTAATATCAATTATTGTTATTAATTTTTATTGACACAGGAAACAGAAAAATAAATTAATGTACCCAAAGGGATAATAAAACACACACACACACACACTCACACACACACACACTTTATTGAAAGTTGTGACTGATGGGTTTGCTATTTGAGATTTATAGGGAAATAATAGACTTGGGAATACTTTACCAACATGAATAGACAACAGATACATATATAGAGAGATATTTTTACAAATACATAAAATAGAATTAAGAAGTCAATTTATAAAATTATTAACACAGCCTAACAGAATAATTGATGAAGCATTGATAATAAATATAATGTAAAATATCGATACAATACAATAAGTTTGACTATTTTAAATAACTTATAATCATGAAAAAGCATCAAATGAGGTGAATGAAAATAAAATAAGAATGGAAAGGCAAGCCATGACCTTAGTTGCAACAGATCTTATTGACCATCAGAAAATGTGAAGAATTCCAAATAATCATTTAGAAAAATGTGTGTGAAAGTGGGGGAAAAAAAGGCAGGAATACCCAGTTTTGGCAAGACACTAAGCCCTTGAAACTTCCATACATTGCAAGTGGTCTAGATAATGGGCATTAGGAGAAAGTAAGAATGCTTTCAAACTTCAAACCAACAAGTTAGATACTGCAGTATCTAATAATGTTCACTGTGCACTTAAAATCATACTCTTATTAAAATGCAGCAGAGACACTCTTGAATACACACATTAGGAGAAACATGGAACACTCAGTGGCAGCATTTCCATACAAATGAAAGACTGGGATTGATTACAGGCTGGGTGCAGTGGCACTCCTGTAACACCTGTAATCCCGGTGGTTTGGGAGGCTGAGACAGGAGGATCCAGAGTTCAAAGCCAGCCTCAGCAATTTATCAAGGCTGTAAGTAACTCAGTGAGACCCTGTCTCTAAATAAAATACAAAATGGGGCTGGGGATGTGGTTCAGTGGTCAAGTATCCCTCAGTTCAATCCCTGGTGCAAAAAAAAAAAAAAAAAAAGAAAGAAAGAGAGAGAGAGAGAAAGAGAGAGAGAGAGAGAGAGAGAGAGAGAGAGAGAGAGAGAGAGAGAGAAATAGATAATGCAATGAATGAGCAAATTCTGATGCCCTTAGACCAGGGAAGCTGGTAGTGCAATGGAAATGGATAAACTGTAGCTACCTTTATTGACATCAAAGAATCCCCCACTTAATGTGGATGTGAAATATCAATCAAAAACAGGTAATGAATGCTCCATTAATTTAAATTTCAAAATTAGAAAACATACATTGTTTAGAGATATACCAATTAAGTTTAAAGAGTGCAAATAAAGTAGGAAAGTGATTTACAAAACTTTGACTCAGTGATGATGGGAGACATCACTGTGCCTCACTTGTTTCTGCACATCTTGTGAGCAATTCTCTCTTGTTCTGGAATATGTTTTTGAGGATGGCTGTACAACAGTCAGCCTTGAAAGATAGAGGTAGTATCTCCTTTGGGACAAAGAACTGATCTGTTAAGTAACAAAAATTATATCTTTCTCTTTGGCAAAACTTGGGAGTTTTCCTGCAATTTTCTCAAAATATCCTGTTTTCCTAAGCCCAGAGCTCCCACTCTGAAAGTCAAACCCAGTATAGATGTGATTTCACTACAGCATCCATATCACCTCTGTGGGATTTGGAGAGCAGACAGAGGTCATGGAAATATGAAATTCCCATTGCCTCAATAAAATATCTTGTGTCATAAATAATATATACCTTTTGCTCTGTGTTAGAAATTATATGTCATCTGCTAGTATCCACAGAAAGGCAATATCCACTGTGAAAGGCAAACTTGGCCTGAATACAGCATGATTTCTCTGGCAATTCACAATTCTTTTTAAATTTTTTTTAAAATTTCTTTTTATTAGTTATACCTGACAGTAGAATGCATTTATGCACTTTGATATATCATACATAGATGGGATGTGCTCATTTTTCTGAGTTTACATGTTGTAGAATCACATTGGTCATGCAGTCACATATATACATAAATTAATAATGTCTGTTATTTTCTACTATCTTTCCTATCCTCACATCCCCTCACCTTCCCTCGCTTCACTTCCCTTTACCTAATCTAAGGTAACTCTATTCATCTCTAGTACCTCCCTCCTTATTGTGGATTAGTATCCACATATTAGAGAAAGCATTCAGATTTTGGTTTTGGGGGGATTGGCTTATTTCACTTAGCATGATATTCTCCAATTCCATCCATTTACTGGCAAGTGCCATAATTTCATTCTTATTTAAAGCTGAGTAATATTCACTGAGTATATCTGCCACATTTTCTTTATCCATTTATCTGTTGAAGGACACCTAGATTGGTTCCATTGTTTAGCTATTGTGAATTGAGCTGCTATAAACATTGATGTGAATACATTACTGTAGTATGCTAATCTTTTAAGCCCTTTGGAAATAAACTGAGGAGTGGAATAGCTGGGTCAAATGGTGGTTCCACCAAGTTTTCCAAGGAATCTTCATATTGCTTTCCACAGTGGTTGCACCAATTTGCAGTCCCACCAGCAAAGTCTAAGTGTACCTTTTCCCCCACATCCTCACCAACATTTATTGTTGCCTGTATTCTTGATGACTGCCATTCTGACAAGAGTGAGATGAAATCTTAGAGTAGTTTTGATTTGCATCTCTCTAATTGCTAGAGATGTTGAAGACTCGTCCATATATTTGTTAATTGATTGTTTTTCTTCTTCTGTAAAGTGTCTGTTGATTTCCTTAGCTCATTTATTAGTTGGGTTATTTGTTTTTTGGTGTTCAGTTTTTCCAGTTCTTTATATATCCTATAGATTAATGCTTTATTGGAGGTGCATGTGGTAAAAATTTTCTCCCAATCTGTAGGCTCTTTCCTTATATTATTGATTGTTTCCTTTGCTGAGAAAAACTTTTTAAATTTGAATCCATCCCATTTATTGATTTTTTATTTTACTTCTTGTACTTTAGGAGTCTTGTTAAGGAAGTCAGATCCTAGGTCGCCATGGTAAAGACTTTGGCCTATTTTTTTCTTCTATTAGATGCAAGTTCTCTGTTCTAGTGCCTAAGTCTTTGATTCACTTTGAGTTGATTTTTGTGCAGGGTGAGAGATAGAGGTTTAATTTCATTTTGCTACATATAGATTGCCAGTTTTGCCAGAACCATTTGTTGAATATGCTATCTTTTCTCCAGTGAATGTTTTGGGAAACTTTGTCTAGTATGACATAACCATATTTATGTGGGTTTGTCTCTGTGTCCTCTATTCTGTACCTTTGGTTTACAAGTCTATGTTGGTGCCCATACCACGTTGTTTTTGTTACTATAGCTCCGTAATATAGTTTAAGATCTGGTATTGTGATGCCTCCTCCTGCTTCACTTTTCTTGCTAAGGATTGCTTTCGCTATTCTGGGTCTCATTTTTCCAAATAAATTTTATGATTGCTTTTTCTATTTCTATGAAGAATCATTGAGTTTTTAATAGGAATTGCATTAAATCTGTATTATGCTTTTGATTGTATGGCCATTTTGACAACATTAATTCTGCCTATCCAGGAGATTGGGAGACCTTTCCATCTTCTGAGGTTTTCTTTAATTTCTTTCTTTAGTGTTCTATAGTTTTCTTTGTAGAGGTCTTTCATCTCTTTTGTTAGATTGATTTCCAGGAATTTCAATTTTTTTGAGGCTATTGTGAATGGGGTAGTTTTTCTAATTTCTCTTTCAGTGGATTCATTGCTGATGTATAGGAATGTGTTTGATTTATGGGCGTTGATTTTATATCCTATTACTTTGCTGAATTCATTTATCAGTTCTTGAAGTTTTCTGGTGTAAGTTTTTGGATCTTCTAGATACAGGATAATGACATTAGCAAATAGTGATAATTTGAGTTTTTCTTTACCTATTTGTATCCAATTAATTAATTTATTTTTTTTGTCTAATTACTCTGGCTAGAGTTTCAAGGATGATGATGAATAGAAATGGTAAAAGAGAACATCCTTGTCTTGTACCAATTTTTAGAGGGAATGCTTTCAATTTTTATCCATTTAGAATGATGCTGGCCTTGGTATTAGCATATATAGCTTTTACAATGTTGAAGTATATTCCTACTATCCCTAGTTTTTCTAGTGTTTTGAACATGAAGGTCTGCTGTATTTTGTCAAATGCTTTTTTGCATCTATAGAGATGATCACATGATTATTGTTTTAAGTCAATTAATATGATGAATTATGTTTATTGAGCCAACCCTGCATCCCTGGAATGAATCCAGCTTGATCGTGGTGTGCTATATTTTTAATATGTTTTTGTATGCAATTTGTCTGAACTTTATTGAGAATTTTTGCATCTATGTTCATCAGAGATATTGGTCTGAAGTTTTCTTTCCTTGTCTGGTTTTGGTATCAGGGAAATATCAGCCTCATAGAATGAATTTTGAAGGATTCTCTACTTTTATATTTCATGGAATACTTTGAGGAATATTGGTGCTAATTCTTCTTTGAAAGTCTTGTAGAACTTGGCTGAGAATCCATCTGGTCCTGAGCTTTTCTTAGTTGGCAGGCTTTTGATGGCATTTTGTATTTCATTACTTGAAATTGATCTCTTTAAATCATGTATGACCTCCTCATTCAGTTTGGGTAGATCATATGTCTCTAGAAATTTGTCAATGTCTCCGATATTTTCTATTTTATTGAAATATAAAATTTCAAAATAGTCTCTAATTATCTTCTGTATTTCAGATGTGTCCATTGTGATATTTCCTTCTTCATCTTGTATTTTAATAATTTGAGTTTTCTCTCTTTTTCTTTTTGTTAGCATGGCCAGGGGTTTATCAATTTAATTTATATTTTCAAAAGCCAACTTTTTGTTTTGTCAGTTTTTTCAATTGTTTTGATTTCATTTATTTTATCTCTGATATTAATAATTTCCTATCCTCTACTGCTTTTGGTGTTGATTTGATCTTCTTTATCTAGGGCTTTTAGATGTAGTGTTAGGTCATTTATTTGTTGACTTTTTATTCTTTTAATGAGTGCACTCAATGCAATAAGCTTTCCTCTTAGTACTGCTTTCATAGAGTCCCAGAGATTCTGATATGTTGTATCATTGTTCTCATTTACCTCTAAGATTTTTTTAATTTCATTATTGATTTCTTCTACTATCCATATATCATTCAACAGTGTATTATTTAGTCTCCATTTGTTACAGTAGCTTATATTTTTTATTTTATTATTGATTTATAGTTTCATTACATTGTGGTCTGATAGAATGCAGGATATTGTCTCTGTTTTCTTATATTTACTAAAAGTTGCTTTGTGGCATAAGATATGGTCTATTTTGGAGAGGGAGTCATGTGCTGCTAAGAAAGTATATTGGCTCATTGATGGATGAAATATATTAGCTCGTTGATGGATGAAACAGATGTCTGTTAAGTCTAAATTATTGATTGTATTATTTAGTTCTATAGTTTCTTTATTTAGTTTTTTTTGGAAAATCTGTCTAGTAGTGAGAGAGGTGTGTTAAAGTCACCCAGTATTATTGAATTGTGGTCTATTTGACTCTTGAAATTGAGAAGGGTTTGTTTGATCTACATAGATGTTTCATTGTTCGGGGCATAAATATTTATAACTGTTATTCCTGCTTATATATACTTCCCTTAAGAAGTATGAAATGTCTTTCTTTGTCTCTTCTGATTAACTTTGGTTTGAAGTCTACTTTATCTGAAATTAGAGTGGAAACCCCTGCTTGTTTACACAATCCATATGAGTGATAAGTTTTTTGTTGTTGTTGTTTTGTTTTGTTTTTTGCCCCATTCTTTCACTTTAGGCCTGTGGATGTCTTTGCCCATGAGATGAGTCTCTTGTAGACAGCATATTGTTGGGTCTTGCTTTTTAATCCAATCTGCCAATCTATGTCTTTTTATTGATGAGTTTAGACTGTTAACATTCAAGGTTGTTATTGAGGTGTTATTTATATTCCTTGGCATTTTAATTGATTTTTGATTTTTGATTTGTCTCAGTTTCTCGTTTGGTTGAATGTCTCTTTAGTGTAGATCCTCCCTTTGCTAGTTTTCCCTTAATCCTCATGGAATATTTTGTTGAGAATGCTCTGTAGTATAGACTTTCTAAATGTGAATTCTTTAAATTTTTGTTTATCATGGAAGGTTTTAATTTCATCTTCAAATCTGAAACTTGATTTTGCTGGACATGAAATTCTTGGTTGTCATACATTTTTTCAGAGCTTGAAATATATTATTCCAGGACCTCCTAGCTTTGAGGAGCTGGATTAAGAAATCAGTTGAGATCAAAATAGATTTCCCCATATATGTAATTTGATATTTTCCTCTCATAGCCTTAAAGATTTTATCTTTATTCTATGTGTTAGTCATTCTCATTATAATGTGTCTTGATATGGGCCTGCTTTCATTTTGTACATTTGGGGTCTCCGATGTCTCTTGGGATCACCAAACCCAGATCAGCCCTTGCAAACCCAGTCACTATACCTCAGGCTCACCTCAGGCTCAGTCACACTGCAGTCCCAAGATCTCAATGCTGCTGGTATTGCAGAGAGACCACCAGGGAAGCACTCATGCAAAGGAGCACCCCCGAGATGCAGCAGCAAGACAAGGGCCACCAGCACTCTCAGCAGGAAGACCCCAGGCTCCTCCAAACCCACAGGCACCCCCACACTGGACCTGCAGGTCCCAGCTGGAGTCCCCAGACAGAGGCTCTTATTGTGGTAAACCTGCTGGCACCCAGGCCCCAGGCCCTGGCTGGTGTCCCCAAATGGGTGCAGCCACGTGCAACCAAACCTGGAGTCTCCCCCACAGCAGTCCTACAGGCCGTGATGGCAGTGGTAGTGGCTGTGGTTGATGGCAGCAGGAAGCAGGTCAGCAGCAGTGGTGGCTGCAGTGACAGCTACAACTGTAGTTGTAGGGGCAGCGTCACCAGGTGTTCTCCAGGCGTCAGCAGTAGTGTCGGCTTCTATTGCATCTGGGGTAGCAGTGTTTTCTGTGGCAGGAGCACCCAGAAAGAAGAACTCCAGATGACCTCAGGCTGGCAGCAGCAGAATCAGAGGCAGCAGCGGTGATGTTAGTGGTGCAGATGGCAGCTGATTTACAGGAGACTTAAGTGGCAGCAACCATGGAGTTAGCATCAGAAGTTGTGTCAGAGGTAGCCGAGACAGTGCCAGAGAAGAGACCTCTGGGCATGGCAGTGGTGTCTATGGTAGCAGTGTCTGCAGCAGCCCAATTCACAGTTCTTAATGAATGAAACTGTATGGTACAGTGCGGTGTCACATGCCTGTAATCCCAGCAGCTTGGGGGGCTAAGGCAGGAGGATCTCAATTTCAAAGCCAGTCTCAGAAACAGCGAGGCACTAAGCAACTCCGTGAGACCCTGTCTTTAAATAAAACAAAAAAGGGCCAGGGATGTGGCTCAGTGGTGGAGTGCCCCTGAGTTCAATCTGGGTAGGAAATAGAAGAATGCAATTATCTGCCTCTTATATGGGGCTTCTGTTTGAAGGTAATGTGTCATTTCTTGTCCTGGTTAATAGAGTCACTAACATAATATCCATATTATTTTAAAATGCATAACATAAAGGTAAACAAATACAAATTTAAGCCACAAGTGACCCAATTCTACTAGAATCATCACCATGAATGTTTGAAGAGTGAAATAATTTCATGGACTTTTCTTTTAGGAAAAAATTGCATATTACCTGCATATTTATTTATGCTTATATATTCACATTGCTTTTGAATACTATTTTTTAAAAATTTACCTAATAACATCTCATCTTTAAATGCATTTCTTTTTGCATTACAGTTTTTCATGATTGTAGAATGTTACATCACACAAATATACTAATTCAAGTATTTAATCTCTGATGATTGGAAACACAGTTGCTTTCATTTTTCAACCATACCTTCTAATTCATCCACTGAAGTCTGTGATAACCCAGTTTATTCCATGTACAGCTGCAAAGGCTAGTGCTAGGTGTGGGGCTGTACTAATATTTAACAGTAAGTATACCTCAAGGGTGGTTCAGTACAATACTAAATTTCAGGGAAGTTTGGCTTCCAGAGAGTTCAAAAGTAACTGCTACAACCATAACAACTTCCACTGCAAACACAGCTTATTTGGGAAGAAACACTTGGTGGAATGAATACATATTGTTTTACTTCTAAGAAGAAGATGATAAATGCTTATGACAAGTATCGTGTCTACACACATCATTCATAGTTTTATCTATCACTTCCTTTGGCACATGGGATATCCATGTGCCTGGAAAAGCAAGAGCAATACAAATCATCAGGAGGAGATGGAATACAGTTTCAAATTTTTCAGTAAGTAATATCCTTTGGACTTAATCTTGACATGTGAGAGGAAGAAGAGTGATAGTTTTCTTTCTTTCTTTTTGTTTTATTAATATGGAAGAAGTGATAAAATTTTGGGGAAAGTGCTAGAGGCTATTGACTATGGAAAAACAGCTTTACACTAGTTGTAATTAGGAAATGGTGTGAATAAATACAACTTCTGAACACTTTAATTAATTTGCACAAGTAGACTCTAGTTTCCTGTTGCTCAAATTTGATGTTTTTGGAGGCATGAAACATAGGGCATACAAGTTAACAAAGAAGCCAGCACTTGAAATTATTCTTGTTTTCATGACACTATTTATTTCTCTGATTTAATCTTATATAAAGTTTGGTTATCATAGTAAGATTCTTAAAAGAGGTCCAAAGGCTTTCTCCAAAATATTTAGAGCCAGATATTTTACAAGAACTCAGAATTTTACAGATTTTCAAGGAGTAGTAAAATGCATATCATATTCTATGATATCCTTAATAGTGTCTATGAAAGGATTCCATAATCAAACTCCATAATATCCCTGTAGTGAGGCACATGAAGAACTATGTTGAGCATGAAAAATGAAAACTACAAAGAACTTCATATCTTTCAAGCTTTGTCATCCAATGGATCTGACAATTATATAAAAAAAAATGGGTTTCTGGGACTATTTGGATTTGGAAATTATATATGAGGCAATAATTATCAGTGTGCCATAATGCACAACAGCACAGGACAACATAGTAAATGTAAGATAATTTTTATATACTGAAAAATTAATATTCAATATGATAGTTATAAAAAATCTCAGATGTGATCAGTCTGTCAAAATAATGTAGGTGCCATTTGAAATATTATTCTACATGTTCTGTAGGATATATTACAAATATCAGATGAGATGTAAGGTTCTACACGTTATTAAAAGTTGGCCATGCTTTTAATTTAATAACAATATATTTTGATATATTTTTTGACCTGTGGAAAGAATACTTTTTGTTTATGGCTTGGACTCCACAAAAATGAAGACGACATGAACGTGGACTTACACTCTTCTTTTTTTCCTTACTCAATTTCTAGTGGGTCAGAACGTATTCAAGTATACAAAGAACATGGTAGGGAATTTATCTACAGAAAGGTCTTTCTGTGTGTTGAGACCAGCAACTTCAGATGGAGGTCTGGTCGAGGCTATTCAGCACCCTTCACCTTCCAGGTGCTCACTCTCTCTACCAAATTAGATTCTCAAAAGTGCTGCACACAGGACCCAGACAGTTTATGAAGTTTAGCCTTCCTAGTATGTTGTTTTACACTAGAAAATATAGGAGTATCATTTTCAGCCTCATATTATTTGTCTTACCAAAAAAAAAAGATTTATTGGAAGAATACCACAATAAAGCAATAATATGTATTAGCTGCTGAAGATTATTGAACATCTCCAATGCACCCAGAATTATTCTTGAGGCTTCACTTGTGACATTTGGTTTAATGCTCCCAACATCTGTGTGTAGGAAATTATTAGTTTTTTATATTACTTACAAAAGATCTTGCCCCTCCCTAAAAAAAAGACGTTAAACCAAGATTTCACAAATCAAAAGGGATATATACCTAACTTGGGATAGGATTTTCCATAACCACAAAACTTATGCTTTGGAACACAATATTGTAAGATTGTTTGTTTATCTTTTCTATGGTGCTCCTTTTAGTCAACACTAGATCATTACCAAAATGCATACATGATTGCTTTAATTGTTCATTTTATTTCATTAACTTATTAACTTAATATGTCATTTCACATATGTTTTAAAAGGTTATGTGAATATACCACAGTGAATTTCACCTTTATGTATATCTATAATGCACTACTATAAATAAAGAAAGAAATAGAAGAAAGACCAGTAGAGTGAAGAAAGGGAATAGGAAATGGAGAGGAGGGGAAAGAGGAAATTCTTGGAACTGAATTGGAGTCAATTTATTCCATACACATATGATTATGTCAAAATGAATCCCAATATTATGTATAACTGCAATGTACTCTTAAGTTTTTTAAAAAGTTAAGGTAAAATTTAAATTTTTCCTATAATTTCTTTTTAGTGTGGTTTAAACAAACAAAGGAATTAACTTATAATGAAGTAACTAAGAGAGATATTCACAGTGATCATTAAATCTGGTTAATATACTTCCTTTTCTAAAGTGATAAAGAGCAGGTGGGTAAGGATGCTGGTTATTCACTACATTAGACCTTCTAATTTTTCAAAGTAATAACTAAAAAGTTTTGAGATAAACAGTCTTGGTGCATTAAAAAACAAAGTACTTTCAAGATAGAAATAAAGACATCAAGAGGAAAGAACAGAAACTATGGGGTACTAAAATGTATATTCTTTTTTATTAACTTATTCATATAATACTTTCAAAAGTAAGTAAATATTAATATCCTCAATTTGCAGTTGAGAAAACTCTAAGATTCTGTGAAATCAAGTCATTTGTTCATAGCTCCAGCTTAAGTTTGTTGAAAGACCTGAATCTCTAAGCAAATACCATAGTCTCACACAATGGCCAAGTTCATCCTCTGTGTGAAAAGATAATACGGTTTGAATTTTTCAAGGATTGAAATAAAGCAACACAGTTTTACATGCACACTGAATCTGAGTCCAAAGTATTTTAGTTGGAATACATTTTCTTCAAGATTGTGTGTCACTGACCTCAACTGTTAAAGGTGATATTTGGGTGTAGAAGAGTAAAATGACAAGAATAGCAAATTGCTAATTAAAGGTAGAATTGATAACACAGGTCCAGATCTTTTCTCACTTGTCTGCATTTGGAATGTATCCTCTACTTCTGGTCTATACAGTCACTAGGTGGCTAAATAAATACTCTAAATACTCTTCATGAATATAACTCATTTTATTATTGGAAAGAATAGAGAGTAATACAACAATTGCTTTTGCTTATATACTCCAAGTTAGCTCACAAGTATAACCCAAAATATAACTTTTGTTTATGCAACATGTTTTGCTGATTTGAGAGACATTTTGTAGGTTTGCCTTGGTTGTCATCAGACAAAAAGCAACAAGAAAAATTAAACTATAGTAACTTTTATGTTGCTACAAGTTAAATAGGAAAAAGAAAAAAAGAAAGAAAATTCTATCAGCAGCACAGATCTTTACTAATGATTTGAAAATCCTCCATTGTGAGCACTTTAGTATTTAGGTCCACAAAAATATAACAAAGTGCATTGATAAGTGAATAATGGATAATAACATAAAATAATCTGCTGAAAATTTAAACATCATTTAGTTGATTAAAATATGTATATTTGCTGGGATTTCCCCATAGTCAAATATGACACTAGATGTAGAGATGAGGATACCATTCCCATTGCTACTCCAGAGATACTTCCAATCCTGTAACCTACTATGTGCTAGTGTCCCTGCATGTTTAAAATAAGGTAAGAATAGAGAGATCACTGGTAAGTTTCAGTAACCTTTGAATATCCATCAAACTCATTGTCACTTTGTGATGGCCACAGAGGGGTGCTGATAAGCAAGACCAAATGAAGAGTTAAGGTGAATTGAGGCAACAACTGAGCAGCAGAGATAGAGATAAGGTTTGAACAATGAGTTAGAATCATCCATGCAGGCAGAATGTTAGGTAAAGGAAGAAGGAATACATTGTTTTATCTCCAAAGACATCAGGCTGCCCTGGGTACAGAGATCCAGGGAGAAGGAGGAGTCAAGTCATCTACTATGAAATATAAAAGTGGATAGATTTAGATTTTAGACATTAGACTGTTATTTCTAATTTTTAATATTTCACTTGGGTGTTTTCAGACCTGAGGATTGGAAGAAAGCAGACTGAATTGATTACCATCTGAGTTTGAAAGAAATGGAAGCAGTACTCTATTACATTATGGTAGATATGTGTACAATAGAATCTGAAGTCAGTAACAAACTGAGTTACCCATTTTTCAGAGTGGTATCACAAATGAGAAGTAATGAGCTTCATAACCAAACCAATTAGAGTCATAGCTGAGCCACTTAAGAGCAACAGGATTTATAAAATCACATAACTTCTCTGAGCCTCACTTTCTTACTTCCAATATTGGGGTAATAATAGTGCAGACCTCATTGGATCAGTATGAATACAGAATTTCAGATTAAATGCAGGGCAATATAAATCTGTGAAGGCTTAATAAAAGTTAACGTTAGTGAGATTTACATTAATCAATACTTAATAATGGTTATAAGTTTGAATTGGGTTTTCTTGGACACAAAGACTCTAGACCTACAGTATAAATCAACAAATGCTGATTAACAAACTAGTAGGGTCCTTAATTTTCTTACTTATTTTGTATGTGTGGTGTTAGGAACCCTACCTGGGGCAGGCACAGACAGGGCAACCATCATAACACAGAACTGTACCCTCAGGCCCTGGTTTATTTTTAAAGAATGCATTAGGATTATCTCTAGGGAACTACCTACCACATAACTCATGGCCCTGTTTACACCTGTCAGTTTATTTAAAAAGTGACAGCATAGCAAAAATAGCAATGGGCTTCCTTAAAAGTGGATGCACCTGAATTTAAACCCTCTCCTTGTTCCACCTTAACATTTTGATTTAATTTCTTGGATCTTCAGTTTAGTCATCTGAAAAATGGCAATTACAATAATGCCTACTTCATAGATTTGCTGTAAGAATTATGTTGGATGAAATAAGTTAATAATTTTTAAAAAGCTTAGAACAGTGCCTGTCACATAGTGTTATGCAAGTGATTGTCAAGTAAATTATGCCTAACACTCTGCTATGCAGTTTTCACTCAAGAGAGAGGGCGAGAGTAGGAATAGGAGCATGAATCAGAACTTACATGAGAAAGACAGAGAAGCAGACAGAGGGATGGAGACAGAGAAAGCAAGAGAAATAGTTATCTAAACATTAACAGAAAAACATGTGAAGAAATAAAGATAGGATCAGTCCATGTTATCAATGTCTTAAGTTTCCTGTGCCTGAGGTTTTGGATGGTAAAGATGGCAGTTAAAAGCTGTTAAAATTAGAGAGTTTAGAGATAATTCTATTTCCTACAAATTTACTAGGTCAAGTTGAACTACAACAATCTACTTTATTAGAGTCCACCAGATCATATAAATGCAATATTTATAGCCATCTTGAGTAGGGCCACAGAATTCACCATGTCTTCCCTTACAAGATCATTTAGAGTTCAAAGTTAGAAGAAAAACACAAATTGCAGCCAAAAAATTAATAATAACTTATAATTGCATATCTGGTTTGCATGGTTAAAAATACAATACTTGGGCTGTGCCTACCTTTAATTTTGGAAAAGTTTGTGACTTTCTTCAAGTAATTTGGAAGTTCAGGTAATAAACATTGAAAAATGTTGGCACTTTTTTCCTCTCCACTTACCTTCATGGCATAATTTAAATTCAAAATTTATTGAGGCATGCACGAAGAGCTGTTATTTTGCATATGGGACTAGAAAATGGGATGGCGGTATCCCTGTTGTATGAGAAAATGAGATAAATTCAAGTTGCTTTGCATTTATAAAACAGCAATAAGCTAAAAAATCTCACAGCTAGATTTACAGAGACATATCTTTTAAAAAAAGCCACATTTTGGGGTAAGAAAATACTTTGGGGAATTCTTTTTGCCTTTCCAACTTTTTCAACAGTCTCTCCTCCTCTTTCTCCTTTTCCCCCCTCCTTCTTTTTTAAATTCCTATGACAATTTCTAGTACTCATCATCTTAGACTTAATCCTCTGATCCTTAATACTTTTTCAAAAGGAATTATCTGTGGTTATTTGAGAGGAAGATATAATTATTGTCATTGTAATATAGTAGAGATATTTTCTATTCAAAAACCTTTCAACAATGAAAAAAATGTGGAGTTAAAAGCCCAAATAACTTGGTACCCCAATGATGGAGTGAGACAATATTCTAGCCCAATCTACCCGAGGTTTTTATATAAGACCCAAATAACTTGCCAGCACTCTATGCATTTCAAACAAATTGAAAAAGAAAAGCAAAACAAGAAGAAACCACAAAAACTGTGTACATTGAACAGAAGGTCATGAGGGTATGTGCAAACTCACAGGCCACTGCATTCATCAAGTTTGCAACTCTACTGAAGCTTTGGAAAGTAACAGGTCATAGAGTTGGCATATATTATTCTGTTCTGCAGGAACTTGCTAAACCACTATTCACCCTGTTTACTGCCCTTACATGATTCCAGCATTTCCCAGGAGTAACAACATCCCTAAATTAATGCAATCACTTCTGTATGTAATAATGCCACTATTAAACAAGCATAATAGAGGTAAATATCTTGTCACTATTCATAGTCAAGTTGTGTTGGATAATCATTATTTTCTGCTCTGGATTTATTTCTGATTAAAAGCATCTATATTGAAGACAATATAATATACAGCAACAAATGAGTCCAGAGTATGCAGCTATCAAATAGGATGTAAATCACAGAAAAAAATAACATCTTAATATTAATTGCATTTACAAAATATTGGAAGCAGGAGAAAGAGGAAAAAGCTTCTGAAATTGAAGTCCACATTGGTAATTAATAGCTAATCAATCAGTAAGTCATATATACGCGTGCACTTACGTGAGTGTATGTTCACAGACAAATATACATACACATACCCTCTTTGCTCCATCTGTGTTTTCACTGATCATCTATTTGTTCAGATTTTCAACATCATTCTATTCACTGATCAGTAAACCCTCAGATTGTGTCTGGTCCCAGATGTTCTCTGCAAGGTCCTTTCTCTGTATTGGTACTAATACCTGCTTACTGGGAGTCAGCATTTATGAAGATATTTAAAAATAATTTTTCTTGTGCTGTATGATAAATACGCAACTGCCTAACAGATAGAACATGCAAGATTTTCTAGTCCCCAAACCTGCTGATCAGCATCTGCTGCTTTCTGTTTCTCCATCCATATGCTGTTGACTCAGCCAAAAGCAAACTCTTTCCTATTTTGTATGCCTTTTACTATTCCTGTTCTTTGGGATCTTCAAGGTTTAGTGGAGATTATATACATACACATGTATGTATGCATATATACATATGCATAAAGAGTATACATAAAGAGTAAGTCTACTGGGGTTTCTTTTTGAGATCCCAGGTAGAATAAGTTGCTTTCATAAGAAGTCATATATTTGTTTTCAGTGTCATAGAATTTTTCATTTTATACTATGACCAAGTGCATACTGAGACTCCTGTTAAAAAGTTAAATTTGTGGAAGAACATTGTTAAGTTTCTTAAACCTTAGCTGCATTGATTCTTTGTTTCTGGTCTGGATGTCCGATATCTATTTTAAATAGAATAAAAAATACCATTGTTTATTCACATTTGCATTTATTTATTCTAACATCAAGAAGAGCAATTTTACCTTCCCTTTCACATTTTAAATGCTTTAATCTTCAATGACTTCACAAGTAGGGATTTGGGAAGAGATCAGATGGAAAAGGAGGCTTCACAAAAGACTTAGCTTTGAAAATCTTTCTAAATCCCTAATAAGACTCTCAAAGTTGTTCAAAATGACCTTAGGGTCATATAAAAATATTATCAGGTTTTACAACTGTATATCTTGGGTGGGGGATTGGTTTGCCAGAGCTCAGAAGAGAGATAAGTGGTTCTGTTCAATTCTCTTTCATATGATACCTGTGCTATAAGGGAACCCCGTGGGTACTTAGTTAAGTGTTATTTCAAGATAATGAATATAGAAGGAAGGACTATTGCTGGCAAGATTTGTAATCTTATCATGTCCACAGCCTACATCACAGAGCTTTCTGGGCAGCACAGTGAAAACTGCTGCTTGATTGCAATGTAGTGAAAATTCAGTCAAGCATACTCTTAGGTGTCATTTTTCAAATTATAAAATGAGTTTCAATCAATTTTCTCTCGAGCTTATGTTTTAAACTCCATTTATTCCATTGCTCAATGACTATGGTGCTGTCTAGGTCCTTGTTGCTGTAAGTTTGGTCCATTGTCTGGCAGTTTGACTAGCATCACCTGGGAGTTCATTAGAAATGCATTTTCGAGTCCCATCCAAGATCTTCTGAATCAAAATCTGCTTTTTCACAGAACCCTTAGTTAACTCAAATGCACATTACAGTTTGAGAGGCACTGATGGAAACTATCACCACACATGGTTTTCTGGATTCTATTAGTTAGTTTGACACTACCTAAGACCATGAGGTTTGAAATGTAAAACTAAAATATTAAGTTATTCAACCATAACACCTTAACACGAAGAGTGTATGCTACCTAAATCTGGAATATTTTGGACCATCACCTCATAATTACCTTAACAGTATCTTCCTCTGGGTCAAGTAGTTATACTTGTAATTCACTCGCTTCAGAACACATTTCCTACTTTGTATTTTTGTTATCTATGTACTAGCCTCATTTTCTTACCAGTTCTTCCAGATGCTTGAATATAAGAACTCAATATATACTTCATAGAATCTAGAAAAACCGTAACATTCAGGGTTTATAATTGCACAATATTGTAGATCACTTGATTTATTGATTTATTTGTTATTATTTATTTATTATATATCACTGATTTATTAAAAAAAATTAGTGTGTTACCTGGAATGTTGATTTTAAATGTTGTTTATTACATTTTAATATCTCCTTATGTTACATATAGTATGTTATGTGCTCATAATATTTTCTATGTATACATTAATATCCTTTATAGTCTTAGTAATTCTATTTATGTATATAAACAAAAAATGCTTGTTACTTATCTACTTTATGATAGACAATTGTCTCTATGCTTAGGAAACAGAAATGAACAAGAAAGCCCAAACATCCTTTGTGTGTGTGTGTGTGTGTGTATACCAGGGGTGGAACCCAGTGATGCTTAACCAACTGAGCCACATTCCCAGATGTTTTTCCCTTTTTATGTTTTATTTTAAGACAGGGTCTCACTGAGATGCTGACTGGCTTTGAACTCGTATCTTCCCACCTCAGCCTCTGGAGCCACTGGGATTACAGGAATGGGCCATCACACCTGGCCAAACTTCCCATTCTTATGAAGCTTAGGTCTTAAGGAATAAGACAGAAAAGGAAATCTGTATAATAAATCATCCGACAAAATAAATGCAGCAGGAAGTGATATAGGGATTAAAGAGATAATGGGAAAAGGATAGAAGATGGGTGTTGCTCCATGGAGCATGAAAGAGACCTGAGTGAAGGAGTGAAGATTTACCTTAAACCTTGAAAACTTGATAGAAATAGAAAAAAAATAGAGGAATTAATTCTAACAATCTCCATGAGGCTAATGTTGGAAAAGGTATATTAGGAGGTTGTGAGAGAAACTAGCATCTTACCAGGATGACATAATCTCCAAAGCCCTATTTTCACTCTTGGCAAGGTTGATGGGGGATAGCCAGGGAATGGGTTGGCTTCTCTGCAACATGCAGATTTCTGCAACATTTCATATTTCTTTTTTTGACTGGGGACTGGAGACTGAACCCTGGGGAACTTTACCACTAAGTTATATCCCCAGTCCTTTTTATTTTAATTTTGAGACAGGGTCTTACTAAATTGCTCAGGGCCTTGTTAAATTGCTAAGATTGGCCTTAAACTTGTGATTTCCTGCCTCAGTCTCCTGAGTCACTGATATTACACCTAGATTGAATGATATTTCTAAAAGCAGTTTCTTTTCTATATCACATCAGATCTTCACTAAACACATTTTAGTTCATCATTCTTAACTCATGTTGAAGAAACAAAAAGCCAGAGATTATCTTTGATGACCTAGGTTTACTAATGCCAAGGCATCAGACAACACAGCTTATAGTAAAACAAAATGAATAAAATTTATACTGAAATGAAAATCTATAACAACCACCTTGCCATTAATTCACACTAGTAAAATGTGGACACCTTAAGAAAGAGAAATATCCCTTTCATTGCAGCAGTCCATGAACTAAAATCTTTCCAAAACTGCCCTTCAGGTATTGCAAAGCCATTAGTTAGAAAACCTTAATGATTCACCATTCTCAGTCTAAGAAATCTTTATAGTTATGTGGAATCTAAACCCAAAATCATTTTGCTAGGTAGGAATACAAAGCAAAGGGGACACTGATGAATTAAAACAGAAATCCGTTGTCAAGAGGGAGATATAAGTTAGCTGATTGTTTGAAATGACATCCCCCATGTGCACCCACATCCTCACGCTGTAAACAAGCCATGGCTTTGTCCCAGGTGTTTGGCTTCAAGGCAGTCAGGCCTAGGGAGATGCTAAGGGGAAGTGGCAGGAAGGCTAAAACGGTGTCACAAAGGAGGGAGTTTGCCTGGACATTTCTAAATAAAGCACATATCCTTGAGAACACTAGCTTCCCTGCATGAAGTAGAAGTCTCTGCCTCCTGTACCTTTGAACAGACATCAAACACTTAAAATAGCCTCAAGTGAGGAGAACCTCCAAAATTTTTTGAAACTGGCAAATCTCTGCTTTTCATATTCTCTGGGTAAAGTGCCCAGCCTTTGCCCTCTTTAGCACTGCATTGTGATGGCTATTCTCAGTGTTATCTTGTATAATGGCTCTGGTGATGGATGCCTGCCTGGCCTGCAAATGGTTTAACTCTGCAAATGTAAAGGGGAATGAGGACCGTCAGTACCAGACACTGCTGAAACAGGCAACTGATTATCTGGCTCTTGAGTTCCCAGGCCTATTGAAATCACCCTCAGATGGGAAGCCATGTGGTTACCAGCCCTAGAGACCTTTAATATTATTCTGTGATTGCTTTATATGTGTCAGGTTAAATTTAAATAACACTTTAATGCCCTTAGTGATTCCCAATGCCTGCATTTTTTAATCTACTCCATCAATAATCACTTGTAGCCCAACTTTTATTTCACCGGAAGCTACTTTTTCTTCCATGGAGGAAAAAAAAAATATTACAACCTGTGAAATTTGCATTTTATTAGATGAATAGTTGTACAGTTGAAAATATTTAGGAAAATAAAAAGGACACAATACATAGCTACTCCTTTCCTTGACTTCTTGTGCCCTTCAGAACAAGATTATCTATCCTCTCTCTATATACCTATTTAATAACATGATGAAATTGATTAAGGAACTAAAATTACTAAGAAAATGCTAAATGACAAGTATTTTGCCAGCAATAATTTATTATATCTTTATTCAGATATCCCTTGTAGTGGAATTTTCACAATTTCATAGGAAGCTCATTGGAGGTAGTTGTCTAAAATTAGTTGTCTGATATACTAGAAGTATTTCTTTAGCTTAGAATACCCTCAATCTAATGTTGGTGCCCTTTCCTGCATTTGATTCCACCTCAAGGCCAGGAATTTGATGGTTAGGCAGGGAAATGGTTTTATATTTTTACTTGACAGTCATTCCAAACCAAAATGATCACGTGTTAACATTCACTGTCAGACTTTTGGAGGAAAAATGGGTCAGAAAAGAATAAGACGAAAGAATTCTGCAGTAGTATCTCATTATGGTGTCTGAAACACATGTACCCATTATTAGCACTCGGGTTTTCCCCCTTGGTTCTTAGACCACCTGTGTTTTCATGATCATGCAACATGCAAGATCATCCATATCATTTTGTTAGAGAACACTTTGTCTACATACTTTTACAATGGATACTAGTAAAATCAATCGATTTTACTTTATCAATTTTTACTTTATTTCAGAGATAGCTTTTACCAGTGATTTACAACCTGATGCGTTCATAAACCTGAAATCAAAATGTGCCTTCAGATCTTGGACCCTTAGTTCTTCTTATCCAATCTCTAGCATCACAATCAATTCCACAGCTTTTTATTTTCAGAAATCAGAATTTGAAGATCAGTGTTATCAGTGCCTTATTCCATAAAAATAAAAATTAAACAAATGAATAAATTGTGCTTGTTGCTTTTTCATTAAAGTTATTACCAATAAAATGGTCCTGAAATTAGTTTTAGAGGTTATTTTCTTTTCTTTAAGGTTGGATATCTCTTTTATGATTGGAGCCATTGAGAAAACAGTAACAATGTAGCTGGGAGTATGTTAAAAATAGTTAATGAATATCTCTGTACAGCTGATGTTATAAGGCTTATAAAATAAAAGGGGCATTAGAAAACATATAATCCATTTTTTATTTAAAAAAATAGATCCAATTTACGTAGTGATTACTCCAGCATCATATAGATAGATAAATCCTCTCTAGTATTCTAGAAAACATTGATTTGCTTTATTTTTCCCCTTTCTCCATTTTCTTAACTTATACATATAACAAAAAGGTAAATTTTACTTTTGCTTTATTTCCTATCATTGTAGTTCTGAAAACAGACTGAGGTGACAAGGTACCTTACAGTTGGTTTGCTCAACTAGGATACGTGCCTTGATTCTCAATGAATTCTGAAGATATCCTGCAGTCAGACACCTGCAGGCAATCAACCACATGCCTTCCCTACTACACCTCAGGCCACAGCTCCCTGCAAGCACATCCATGCAGCAGTGATCCATTTTGGTGAGCAGTAAAAAAGAGCAGTTTGCAGGAAGAGGGACAGACTCAGAATGGGCCAGGGTACTCTAAACTCTCAAGATTGCCCTGTCAGCTATCAGGTGTTGTTATCAGGACCAGAAACCTCCTGATCAGATGTCTTCTTTTTTTTTTTTTTTTTCCTTAGTGGATGAAGATTGCTACCCCATGGCTGGGACAGGAAAGCTAAACTCCAAATCCACTAATCTAGCCTTGACACACAAGCCTGCTTGGTCCAATACTGAAGATGATGTCACCTAATGGAAACTTCCCAGGAGATGAAACTTGTAAAAAAAAAAATGTATTCATCTTTTGAATCCATTAGGCTATTTTCTACAAGTCTTTGGCCTCAGCTAAAAATCAAAAAATGATATGTTTCAGAAGTTTTAGCTAGATATACCAAATGCAATAATTCTAAAATACAATGATTTTTTTCTCCTGTGATATCAAATTTTGCCTTGCTGTTTTTATCCTATGATACTGACATGTCAGATATTAAAGGGTACTACAATTTCTTAAAATCCCACAAGTTTCCCATGATCTCATTTATCTTGAATTTCCCCTTTTCAAGATAAAAGTATTATTTAACAATGCAACAAACAAACATAAAACTGCACAAAAGGAAGACATCATGTACACAAGTAACTCACACACAATGGCTTTGAAAATAAGTGTGTATCTACATTTATGTGTGTTCCTTTCTTTTATAAAAATGGTAGTATCACAAAAACCCTGCTTTTCTTCATTGAAGATTTGATAGTGTTTACTTTCTCATATCTGAATATATTCCTTTATAACATTTTGGAAAATATCAGAGTATTTCATTAAAATGTAACAATTTATTTCAGTAATTCTTCATAATTGGAGACATAGATTGTTTGTGATTCTCTACTAGTATAGATAAAGCTTGTTGGATATTACATTTATTTTTGTATGCATCAGAATAAATTGCTATGAATGAGTGGCAAGTCAAAGGGTGTGTTCATCTTAACCTTCAGCTATTTTACACGATCTTGTATGTCTACTGCTAAGGGTTCTTGTTTATTTTGTTGGAAAAATGTACGATGGATGTTAACTCAGGACTAAATACTGGCCTGGATACTGAAGCAAATAGGTGACAAAAATAGAGTCTCAGTTCTTTAGATGAAAAAATAAAAAAAAAAGTCTAATTTAGGAGTTAAATGATTAATCAAATTATCACATCATACTATGTATTATGAAAATAGTTTAAGACAGGACAAGAACATTTAAAAGAGAGATCTCACCTCGACAGGGGACAAAATATATTCCCCTAAAGAACGGATTGTAATCAAGCTGCTAATCTGAAGGAAAAAATGTAAATTGGTTTATGTGAGGAAGAATTTCAGGGCGAGAGAACAGTCATGGTTTTGCTAAGACCAAATTTGATTTGCATCAGGAAAAGTGACAAAGCTGTTAATTGAAAGTTAATATTTCCCAGTCACTCAGATTATTGGAAGGTTATAAGGGGAAATACCATGTACATAAAAGAAAGAAGCTACATTTTGTTTGCACTGGGCATGTATTTTTAACCCTATTACGATGCACTTGATTTTTGTCCTTTTATTATATGTATCTTGGGTAACTGATACAATTTAGTCATTTATAAATTATCTGTGAATGTCATATATCTGTGATGTAGTCCATAGAGAATTATAAAATAATTTTCATATTCACATGTTGTTTATACAAGCATATTGGCCTCTTTCATATTTTATAGATGTTTGTTCTCTAGACTACAAACCCAGATGATGTTGTTTTGACATATGAAAGTGTTATTTCATGTAGAAATATTGGACGTTTCCTTTGTGCTTTATGATTTAGGTGTCATAGTTAGATCTTTCTCCACTAACATTACTCAAACAACTATTTCTGAATTTATTGCTAGAGGTACTTTGCTTGACCTGCTAAGAGGAATTTATACCTCTCAGAAGGAGATTTAATTTTTGGTCACATATATTTAGGCTTTATAGTGTCATGTATAAACATATTTTGTTTATACATGGAAATGCATCATAATCTATCTGTGTTATTTAGCAAGTTAGAGCCATACATGTTGACAACAACCTTGAAATCACTACTCTGTAAGTATAGAAATAGACCAGGATTAGTGTTTACACTATGTATTGACATATATCACCGTGTAGCCATCTGGTCTTGGTGAAGGATTCCAAAAAAAAAAAAAAAAAAAAAATTAAAGAAAGATATTGAGTTCCATAGCCAAGAACCTTGGTTGAGTCTCTTGTCTCCAATTAACATCATGAAATTTGGAATGTGAGTTTCATTTCTGAGCTCCTAATTAAAGAAAAATAGGAATAATCCATCACCCATTAAAAGGATTATATGCCCTCAACTAATTCAATAGACATTTAATAATTTGGGGGTTTTTAGAAGCAATAATCTTTAGGGAGTGAATAATTTTTCCCTTAATTACAGGATTATGGCTGCCACAACCAGAAGTACAAAACAGTCTATGATAGGCTGTTGAATATCTCACTGTTTTAATTGTGAGGGGTGGGCTCTGCTAGTTTTTTGAAGGTGTGTATGAATTAAGACAAAATTCATATACATAAGAAACATGGCCCAGCTTTAAAGTAAGCACTTGATCAAAGTTTGATGACATTTATGTGAGAGATATGTTCTGGAAACCGAGGGAGCACTGATGGGGGTACCTAGCTCAGACAGTGAGAGTCAGGAAAACTTCCCAGAAGAGGTGACATTCTACACCAGGGCTGAGTCATCCTCTCAAAAAGTAATGACAGGACATTCCTAGGCAATATTCTCTTATGTAAGAGAATAAACTGTTTTAAAATGGCAAATAAGTTCTCTGGGTGGAGAGGGGGTGTGTGATGTGTGAACAGGCTGAAACACCTATCTTTGCATGACAAATTAGGTAATTTGGTCTACAAAACCTGTGTAGAATCATTGAAAACTTTTAGCTCTCAAGTCACATGATCAGGAGGGCAGGGACAAAAGTACTTTCAAACATTTATTTATTCATTAGTCAGAAAATTTGGAAATGTTGATGACCATCAGGAAAATACTCTAATAAAAGAAAAACAACAATGTATTAGTATCAATGTTTTAATAATCAGATTTAAACACAAGACTGGTTTTTTGAACTGTCAGGCAAATTCTAAAAGTACTCATGGAAAAAAATAAACAAGCAAAAATATTTGGGATGACTAATAGATATAAAAATAAATCATGATAATATAAACATTAGGTTTCAGCTGCATGTGTTATATATAGTCCAGAGGACCAAAAGAAGAAGGCTGAGAATAACCCAAATGTGTGTGGAAATGTTATATACAATAAAGGCAAGATCTCAAATTAGTGAAGTGAAGAAGGACTTGTGAATAAATGATTCTTTGTCAACTGGACTAGAGAATTTAGGTGCATATCTCATGACATGTATACTCTGTAAATTAATAAAAGATTTAAGATTAAAGAACAAAACTACAGCACGCTCAAGGAAAAGAAGAGTGAATAATTTTGTAACCATGTGGTAAGTAAGGCTTTTCTAATTATTACCCTAAACCCAGAAACCACAAAATTATAAACTGACAAAATCAACCATAAATACATTTTAATAAAAGTCTTTCAGCATGGCAAAACTATCACCTTAGAGTCAACAAAACACTTTGAAAAAGGTTTGTGTCATAGAAAAATATTAATATTTTATATAGAAATCCCCAAAAACTAATAAGCAAAAGCGCAATAGTTCATTAGATAAATGAGCAAAGTTTATGTATGTGTATATATATATATATATATATATACACATAATATTCATAGAAAATAAATGGAAATACTATTATATATACTGTTATGGTTTGGATGTGAGGTATTCCCCCCAGAGCTCATGTGTGAGAAAATGCAAGAAGGTTCAGAGAAGAAATGATTGGGTTGTGAGAGTCTTAACTCATTCAGTGAATTAATCCCCTAATAGGTAATTACTGATTGGTAACTAGAGGCAGGTGGGGTGTGACTGGAAGAATGGTTCATTGAGGGCGGGGTTATGGGATATATATTTTGTATCCAGAGAGTGGAGTCTCTCTCTCTGCTTCTTGATCATCATGTGAGCTGCTTCCCTCCACTACATTTTTCTGCCATGATATTCTGCCTCACTTGGAGCCCTGAGAAATGGAGCCTGCTCTCTATGGAGTGAGACCTCTGAAACCGTGAGCTCCAAAATGAACTTTTTCTCCTCTAGAATTGTTCTGGTCAGGTCTTTTAGTCACAACAGCAACAAAAAGCTAACCAAAACATATAGATATATAATTTATACAATTTTTATAGAATATATAAGCTGAAGTAAATAAGCAACATTTAAAAAATATGCTTCCTGACTTAATTTTTGATCTACCTAAGTAGATCTATCATTATGGAAGAACTTCAGATATTCGATGTAATTATAAAATAATAAACATAGATACTTTCTGTGCCATCTTAGCCACTTGACTTTTGGGGTATAGTTGCATGATAAAAATGTAATCATATGTACTATAACAATGATATGAAGATTTTTTTTTTTTGAGATTGCATGGGATAGACATGGAAAGCACCTGTTCACCTTCTGCATATCACTAGTTTGAGTTTCTAGGAAATTTAATCATGTGTATACCATTCATAGAGTAGAAAAATGGAAGTGCTGGTGGCTGTATGATTTATTAAAAGCATTGTTTAATTTTTATTTTGCTTTAGGAAGTTTATTTTGGTTTCTTCTCATATGCTTGATGAGAATGGTAAAGCTCCATATAGAAAACAAACCAAGGCTAAAATCAATAGCATCATCTGTCATTGGCTACTTCTCAGGCCCAGAGTGTTTCTTCTGTAGCATTTAAAGACACGTCTGTGAAAAATGGGGCTTTAACCTTGAAAGTTAGAGCAACCAAATACTAAAATGGATTTGACTACTTTCAAAGAAGTCTTTCAAAAGCTTTCAAGATTCTTCTGGTAACAAAACTATTTACTCCTTCAAAGCTTCAACTCTTAACGGAATAAAAATGACAAACTTAGACAGGAAACCATCTGGAAACTGGTAAAATGAAAATACGCCAACCCATAAGTCACAGACAATCACAAGGCAATGGACACTTAAAATAACCATGCCTGTAGCCTTTATTGAAAGAGAGGTGGTGGGCAATTAAGAGAGAGAAATCCATTTTTCCAAATATTGCCTCAAGAATTTGATGAAGAATTAAAAAAAAAAGAATGATCAAAACAAGAAAATAAATGATTAAATTCTATATGTTGGCAAAAGATGACAGAAGAGGTAGGAACTGTAATTGTTTAGTATATTCAAACAATCTCACAGAGATCTCCAGCACGAAGCACACATAGAACTGATTGTTTGCAGGAGGAGATGGGGGTTACTAACAAATAGCCCCATTACCTTCCATTTGGCCTTCACATTTTCATTCTTTTTAAACAACTCTTAAAATAAGTAGAGTAGTGATAATACATACCTTGGCAAAGAAAATCAGTAATTTAGAGCTTGATTTACAAACCATAATGGACCTGCTGAGAGATTCTAAAAAACATCTGCAAGTTGCCATCTTATCCAGTGGTAGGTGATTCTAAGCATCAATTACTCTTCTTTTACTTTCAGTTCCTTGGACATTTTGTTGTTGTTACTCATTTGTCTGTTTTCTTTGCCTGCTTGACAGTAAAGGATCAAACAGCAAAATTTCTTGGAAAAGCACAAATGCATTAGTAGCTTATAATAAGCACTTCTAATCTTTTCTTTTAATTTTTAAGTGTTATTAGGCAGCTGGAAGAAGATTTTGGCATCTAGCCATTATGTGAGGATTTAAAATGAAATCAGTGACTCTCTAAAGTGACAGATGTATCTTTAATCATTCAGAGTGAGAGAAGGCTAAGTTCTCAGTGCACTGAATTTTAAGTTTATTGATCATGAAAAAAAAAGTAAGAATTTGAAAAATTTGGCTGAATATTAGTCTTTTTATGGAGATGAATGATTACAAAACTACATAGATTGGGTGTGTTTTAGAATTTAAGGAATTTTTAGTTCATATTGGATATAGGGAGAATAAGATGGACTCTCTTCAGAATAACTTTATATGAAAGCTTTATATAAAAACAATGCACTCTACCATAGCTGTCATGGTTTCCTGTTTCGTTTTGTTTTGTTTTAGCTCATGTCATGTATTATAATTCTCCTTTGTAGATTTATTTGTTTGTTCACCTGTTGTTCATTGTCTCCCTTTCCCTGTATTCAAATGATCTCACAGGGATCTCCAGCACAAATAGAGCTAATTGTTTACATGAGGAGATGGGGGTTACAAACTAATAGCTGTATGAAAGTAAGAATTATTTATATTTTCTTTCCAGTGGAAGATCTGACATGGGGTAAGTTCTCAGTAAATGTTTGTTAAATTAATGACTATGTCAAAACAGAAAGTTTTTATCTTCTCTTTGAAATCAAGGCATGAGATCAAATGATTCATGCTTTAGAGGAAAGCTTTCCAGGAAAATTTAGTTACTAATTTTTTTTCTGTATTATATGAAAATCTTATACATATTCTTTAATCTGTGGATTTCTAGGGTGATGTAATTACTTGCTGGTATAAAGCAAGACACAATCATGGTATGAGAAATCTAAGGAGATCTTTTCGGAGCTTCGGGATCCTTTCCAGAATGTGGAAAGCTTATTATAGAACAGTCCCCCTGTCTCCAGAATATATCGTGATTCTTATAAACATGACCATCCTACTGGTCCTGTTTGTAACCCACTTTCCCAGGTGAAGATACTAGTGATCTTATGATACAGTTATGGCTGTTTTCTTTAAGGAAACACTTTCTTTAAGGAACCACTACTTTAAGGCTCTCTTGCAGTTACCTTTTTAAAAACTGTATTTGTTGCCACAAGTTTATTGGCTAGAAATTATTGTCAACCTTCCACAAATGAGTAATTGAAGTTCAGCAAGGTTAAATATCTTTCCTGAAGGTTCTGAGCTGATGATTGATGGAGCTGAGATTCAAACCAAGTCATCAAACTAAGAACTCTCCTATCCACCACCCTGCTACTATTTATAGCTCAGGCTATGATTTCACTTTATCTCTGAAACAATAAAAAGTATTAGGTTCAGGAGCTACATGGCAAACCATGATCTATTTGAAAAGAGTGATAAACTGGCTCAGTTCCATAAGAAATGTAGAAAGAAATGGCCACCGATAGCTATTTGACTGGGAAAAAAAGATAAAGGGTAATATACCACAGTTACTTTCTACCTTTATGTCTTTTCCCATTTTGTTTCTGTCCTTAATGCAATTTCTGCCTAGAAAAGAGTAATCTTGATTCAAATTGAGCAGAACTATACCAGGCTTGGTGTCATTTGGCCAGTAATATGACAGTGTGGACACATAGAGCTAATGGCCTCATTAAGCCTAATTACAATGAAATTCACCCACACATGCACTCTAACAAGGACCTTGACCATCTTTTCAATTAGTTCTTAAGGCACTTAATGTTGTTTAACTGCTACTTTGGTGAGAGGATATTTTAGACAGAAAATCACTGTTGGGTTCTTCAACCTAACTTTAGAAGCCTCCGTGTGAGTCATATAATAGAGAAGACTGTTTCTGTTGGCATGTTTTGTTTGGAATTCATATACTTAACCATCTTTGTGTGCCTACTGCATACAAAAAATCAAGTTACACAAGCAGAAACATACAAAGATGAATGATAAGTCTACTTTTAAATTATTTGAGTATTGCTTAACTTGAATTAGAAGTCATTTTAGAATTATAATTTGTGCAATAAAGGAAACACAACCCCCAAGTCCCCCATCTTTCTATCTTTGTCACAGTGTCATTCCCAGAACACAATAATTACTCTTCAACTGTTCCAAAAAATACCTTTTGCATGTATTTGCTATGTGTACATAAATGTATATATAAGTATATATCTGTATTCATAATAAAACTTTTATTGACATGAGATCAAACTAAAACAGTATAATATAATGTATTAATATAACATAATAATATACTATAATATAAGCATTTTGCATATTTTCTAAATTAATGTAATAACAACATGTCTTTAGATACTCCAAAACAGTACAGAATAGAATAAAAGAGAATAATCCAGTGTATACCCACAGCAAAAATCACTTAGCCAGTTTCTATTGAAGGATAGTTATGTCCTTAAATGGAACACTGCAGTGAGTAATTCTACTTATATTCTTGTCCTCTCATGAAAATATACTGGCGTGAAGAATTTCTGTTAGTGGAATTTCTGGGTTAAAGGGTATCTGTGTTTTGACTTCAATTTCTATTACCAAATAGGTTTTATCATTTATGCTATTTATGTACAAAAATGTTTGGTGAGCAACTACTTAAATAGCTCTTTGATAATCAGTAAAAGATATGCATCATTTATAATATTATATAATACAAAATAAAAAGGTTTTCCTTTTTTTTTCATTCCAAGTCCTTCTCCAAAGAGGAGTAAAATTTTAACTTTCAATTTTCTATTTCCTGAATGCTTCTGGTAATTACCTCCACATCTCCAAATTATGCTTTACCAAGATCATTGATTAATCAACTTTATATTTATGTAATCCACTTTGCAATGCCAAAGTGAATATTGGCTCACACATACAATCACCAACTATTTTCTCAGTTGGGTGCTCTTCACATTTTTTATATGATGCATTTCTGTAACCTTATTTAGTAAGTATAAAATCTTATTTCTAGTCCCATCAAGTGTAGGCCATTTCTCTTAGTTTCTGTACTAGATTGAAGATACTTCCTTGTATTACCTTAGGGTAGCTTTGCTTATTCTTGAATTTCCAAAGAACAAATCCTGTAGTATGCACTCTTGTGAAGAATTACTTTCACATATTATTATGGCTTTGAGAGTGCATTTGTGATATAAATTGTAACTACAGTTTGTTTTCTCTTTATTTTTGGAAAGTTGACTGCATTCATTCACTCTGACTAACATTTACTTTCTTTCTAATATTTGCTTATTATAAGTAAACCTGTTTCTTGTATGTGTCCTTTGGTGGAGACAGGCATATACCTAGAAGAATTTGCAGAGTAAAAATGACTTATATTTAGCTTACTTAATATATATTTCAAGTTAAGAAAAAATACTGAATCAATTTATACTTCTCTCTGCAGTGTATGAGAGTATCAGTTGCTCCCCACACTGGGTAATATTTAGTAGTGGCAAATATTTATATTTTAGCCATTTTAGATGTGAAATGTTGCATCAGTGTTTTTAATTTGAATTTTCCTGATAACTTATATTGCGCACCTTTCCACATGTGTATTTGCTTTTTGAATATTTTGTTTGCTGAAGTGTCTATGTTATTTGCCCAATTTATTTATGTATTTATTTATCTATCTATATATTTTGGAGGGAGGGTACCAGGATTTCAACTCAGGGCACTCCACCACTGAACCACATCCCCAGTCCTTTTATGTATTTTATGTAGAGACAGAGTCTCAATGCGTTGCTTAGTGCCTCACTGTTGCTGAGGCAGGCTTTAAACTTCAAATTCTCCTGCCTCAGCCTCCCAAGTGGCTGGGATCACAGGCGTATGCCACAGTGCCTAGCTTGGCCTATTTTAAATGAGGTTGTTGGTCTTTCACCGTTTGATTTGTAAACATTCTTCTTACATTCTAAATGTACGTCTTTTGTCCAATAATTATATTATGGTTATTCTATCAGCCTGCTTTGCCTCCTATTACAGAATAGCATGTACTGGGTGGCTTAAACAGTGGAAATTTCTCTTCTCACAGTTCTGGAAGTTCCAAGTAAAAGGCTGGTTTCTGGTGAGTCCTTTCTTCATAACTTTCAGATGGCCACCTTCCCATTGCATCATCTCATGGCCTTTGCTCTTCCTGAGCACCCACCTATGTTCTTTGTATAGGGACAGGAATTCTATTCTTCTGGGGCTTCAATCTATTGATTAATTTAATGTTAATTATCATTTTAAAGATTCTCTCCAAATACAGTTATTTTGGGGAGACACATTCAATTTATAACAAATATTTTCAAGTCTGTGTTTTGCCTTTGGCTTGATTAATGATGTCTTTTTATTAAAAGGGTTTCTGAATTTTAATTAAATGCACCTTATCATTTTTAGTGATTGGTGTTATTTGTATCTTGTTTGTAATAATCTTTGACTTCTCAGAGCTTTTGAAATCATTAGCCAGTGTATCTCCTAGAAACTTTATTGCTTTATTATTCATATTGAGTCTATAATCTATTTTAATTGATTTTTGTGTAGAGTACAAGGTAGAGATTATTAGTATTATATGAATATCTAATTGATCAAACACTATTTATTGAAAAGACTATTCTTTTGCTCCCAGAATCATAATGCTGTCTTAGTCACAAAGTTTAATTTCTTTAGTTTTATACCTGTGTCTTGTGCCATGTAATAAGTATGGAATAAGAAATTATTAAAAAAAAACACTTAGATCTCCATATATCATCATGAAGAAATGTCTACAACACTTTGAGTCAAGAGACTAAGCAGAAGAATTAAATTCACAACATATATCACCTATGTAAATGTAAAAACCCATTCATTAAATAATGTCATAATTACACATAAATAATAAATACACATAAAGATAAAATAAGCTGAGAAAGGGGAGTGCATAAAACATAATAGTGACTGTTTTTAAATACATGTTTTACAGAGAAATTATGTTAGTTTTATAGTATACAAAAAGTCAGGAAGCACATAGATAAAAAATAAAAATACACTTTATAATCATGTTCTTTAGAGTGGGAATGTGATCAATATCTGATGAATTTTGTTTTAGAAAAAGGAAACAAATCTAAAAAAATTATTTGAGGCATTTAGAATTGTTGATATCTTAAATATATCTGTATATGACTGTATATGAGTCATATCTGTATATGACTCATACTTGAGTAAAATCTTGTTGGATATAGAATTCAATGTTGAATCTATTGGTTTCTACAATCTGTTGTTGCCTGTCATGTTTATGCTAGCCTGATTCTTTTCTTTTAATAGATTATTATATTTCAGATTAGTTATTTTACTTATTTTGTTTGAGTGATTGTTAGTAGTTTATTTACTTGTTTATGTTCTAGAAGTTTTCATTTATAAATCAATATGTCAGGGTATGGCATTTTGTTAGAGTCTGGCTCATGGTGGGAACTTGATTTGGAACATTATCTTATCTCTTTGATAATTTTCTTTTCAATTTTATATCTCTTCTTTATTTCAGAACTCACATTTGTGATTTGGATTTTAAGAATTGGTGCATTCTCTTTTTCTCAAACTGCATTATTTATTAGCCTTCTACTTTTCCTGAGTAATGGCAAATGCTCCCTTTATAATTTAAATAAATAATTTTTATCATAGCCTGGCTGTTGTGCATTGTGCTGCTTAGAAACATTGGAATGTATCACTATGGTATGCTAATTTCAGTTCATTTGGATAAATACTGGAGAGTGAAATAGCTGGATCATTTGGTGGTTCCATTGCTAGTTTTTTGAAGAATGTCCATACTGATTTCCATTGTGGTTGTGCTGATTTGCAGTCCCACCAACAGTGTTCCTCTCTCCCCACATCCTTGCTGGTGCTTATTATTTACATTCTCAATGGTGTCATTCTAACTGGGGTGAGCTGAAATCTTCCTAACTGCTAAGAATGTTGAACATTTTTTATACATTTTTGGCCATTTGCATTTCTTCTTTTGAGAAGCGTATATTTAGCTCAGTTGCCCAATTATTGATTGAGCTATTTGTTTTGTTTTGTTAGACTTAAACTTTTTTCAATTATTTATATATTCTGGATATTAGTCATCCATCAGAAGAATGCCCTTCAACAGATGAATGGATAAAGAAAATGTGATGTATTCCACCCAGTGGAATTCTCTCAACTATAAAGATGAAATTATATCATCTGTTGGAAAATGGATGGAACTGGAGAGCATTATACTAAGTGAAATAAACCAGATTCATAAAGTCAAGGAAAGTGTTTCCTATCAAAAGAGGAAGGTGGAGACAGAAAGAAATTTAAACAAAAGGGGGATCTCATGAAAATGGAAAGGGGATCAGTAGAGGTAGGGGATAAATGAGAAAGGAAGAAGGGAAGAAAAGGGGGATAATGGGAATAAAATTGACCAAATTAAGCTATAAGCATATATGAATATCTCTCAATGGTGGAGGGCATATATGGAAGACCAGAAGTGTAGAAGCAGTGGAATAGGGGGAGAAAGGGAAAAAGAAACCTGGGGAATGTCTTGAAGCAAATTATATTATATTCATGTATATGAATATGTCATAATTAATCCCACAACTATGTGTAATTATAAAATACTAATAAAACATAAAAATATATATTTAATATCCCACAAAATTCAATACTTCTTTCTTTTCTTTTCGTGTGTGTGTGTGTGTGTGTGTGTTGCTCAAGATTGAACTCGGTACCATGAACATGTTTAGCAAATGCTGTGCTTAACAAATGCTGTGCTACCAAACCATACCCCCAACCAGGAAAAGCTCTTTCTTATTTTTTGACAACTCACACAAGGACAATGCTAATATACAGTTTTGTTCTATTTTGTTATACTATGTTTCCTGCTGAAATCACATTTTCTATGTAATCATGATAATTAAGAGAGAGAGTATACATGGTTCAATGATATCTAGGATAGGTGCCCAATAAACGTTAGTAGAAATTTTTGAACCAAGATATTTATACCACAGTTAACAACCATTCATATTTTACATACATACACTGCTATTTGTCTAGTACATTAATCAATGCACGCACATTTATGAACATATTTGTAAATATTTAAAAGAATGAGAATGTGTATGATTAAATACATACACACATACTAAAGGACAACACAGTACCACTGCATAATTTCTGTGTGTTTTGTAGTCTTACACTGTTAGCCAGTTGTAGCTAGCATGATAGACTATAATGTAAATTATAGACTATAATGTAAATTTTGGTCAATGAGAGTTGGTACAACATATGGAAACCTTCTTTGCCATTAAACACTTTATTATGATGTTCCATGTGAGTGTATACTGTAGTATATGTAGTGCTTGTTCCATTTTGAGGTCATATTCTGTCATCTATTCAGTGTACTAGCAAAAACTTTGACCTGTTGTAACTGACAAGATACATAAAAATAAACCCAGGATGAATGTGATTCTATTTTCAAATGCAAAAACTGCAGTGTCTTCAGATGGAGAGGAAAGAAGGTACAGATTAGAAACTAAGTAATATTGTGGGAAGACATTTGACATTACAAAGGCAACAATAAACTGCCCTAGAATGTGAAAGGAATGCCCAAAAAGGAATGCCCAACACTTGTGTGAATCATGGTTGGTTTTAACTTTGGTTGCCAGAAATGATTTTTTTAAGTGGAAGGGTAATTGCCAATCTATGAGGTCAGAAATAAAGCTCCATATAGTAGTTCAGTTAATTATCCCTTTTCTGATATCTGTTCTCCATTTGCTAAACAGGGTGATCATGAAAGAGTCCTGACATGAAAGCTGAAACATACTGATAGAGTGGAAGTGATTGAATCATGAGTGTTCTGACCTTATTGGTGAATTAATCCATGGATAACTGCATGGACCACTGGGAGGTGGTGAAAACTATGGTCACTGAAGTGTGCCCTGGATGAGTATTTTTGTCTGCCACCCCTTTCTCCCTGTCTGTCCTTGTCTTTCTGTCTATCTAGCTATCTAGCTATATATCAATTATTTACCTACCTACCTATCAGCTCTTTCCCATAAGTTGAATAGCTTTACTCTGTCATACCCTCACACCATAATGTTCTGCTTCATCTCAGGCCCAAATAATGGGGCTAACCAACCACGGACTGATCTTTTGAAATCTTTTTCTCTAAGCTGTTTTTCTCAGGTACTTGTCAGAGTGACAAAAAAAAAAAAAAAAAAAAAAAAAAAGGAGGAGTGTAGTTTCCATATGAATAGAAGCATAAACTCCAATGCATTTAACTGGTAAAGTATAAATATATAAAGGAAATAAATGGAGTATAATCTAGTATAAGGGAAAAGGGTACTTGTAGAATTCAAAGTAATACTAGAAAGCATATATTCTAAGGCAAAAAAAAAAAAGGTATACAAATAAGCCGTTTTTCTGAAGTGATGAGAAAATTAGCTATTTTTTTTAAAGCCCATGTTTCAAAGGAAAACAAGAAAATAAATAAATAAAAATGAGACAGTAAAACAACCTAAGAAAGCAACTCTGGCAAAGAAAATGAAGTTTACAGAATTGGAAAGAAATGAAAAAATAACTACTGACTAAAACTCACCAGGGAATACTTTTTAAAAAATGTGAACATACATGAAGCAATAGGACCAAATAAAATGGATCCTTGGGCATCGAGGGGATTGACTAATGAACTTCCCAGCACAGTCACAATTGTGGCTGGGAAGTCATGGAGCACTACAGAGAGCCAGAAAATTGGAAAACAACAAGAAATGTGGCATCATTTACTGAAAAGGGGGAAAGCACTGTTTCATCATGTACCTTCCAATAAGCTGAATGCCGACACTTTAAAAAACAAAATAGACTATTAGAGCTGCCCTATTTGAGTTCCTCCAGGGCAAGCACTTTAGTGTGGATGATATATGGCTCAATTTGCAGGACAAGGGGAAATTCCATAAATAATATTTGCTGAAGAGTGTAATTGAATCACAAGCACAAAACCCACTTAGAAAATCCAGTAGTTCTCCCACCAAAATCATAGAGACATATATATATATATATATATATATATATATATATATATATATATATATATATATTTAAAAGCCCCATAGATGAACATTCTAGATGTTCACAGAATAGAATGAATTCACCAAAAAGATTAATTTGCAATGAAGAGAGATAGAGGAGATGAGTTTTAATTTTATTTTGCCATAGAGCTCCCATAGCCCTAGAAGCTTGGTTGGTTGGAATTGAGTCTCAGCTCCCTCAATTTATTTTTTGACCAGAGAAATTTATTGAATCACTCTGAGAATGTCTAACAAGAAAATTATTTGTTTAATTTGATAGCTTTGTTAAAGGACAAAGGGCAGTCACTGTGAAAATTTAAATAGATAATATGATAAAAAAATTGATTAAATATACTGAATGTGATAAAAAAGGAAGGGTTCAACAAAATTTAGTTCCATTCCATCTTTTTCTCACTAACATAATATTCTCTCTTTATCACAACAGTTCAGTGATAATGATAACTACATAGAAGGTACCTAGTTGTCTGTAATATAATTCTGTAAAATAAGTGCAGTATCTAAGTCAAATATTTTATAGATGTTGAATTAGTTTTTCATTCACTATAGAGAAACCTATTTTTTTAATTGTGGATTTTGCTTCTTGTATACAATTGGACTTGAGAAGTCTTAAGAGAAGAAAATGGTATATTTTAGTGAACTGTTCATTATGCTAATATTATTAAAATAAATGTGTATGCAAACCTTTTCATTTTTTCTAAAAACACATCAACTTAAATTTGCTTTCTTTGGTGTAATTTAAAATTATTACAGCATAAATAAACTATGTCAAAATCACTGTTTCTGGGGGTTTTTTGGCCTGGCTCCCACACAGCAGTTTTATCTGCATATCTCTATCACTAAAACGAATTTTTTTCTTCTGCTACTATTATCAATTAGTGTATTAATCAATGGAGATGGAAAATCTGCATTTCTAATCATTTCTAATTATTCAAAGATATATTCTTTCCTTGTTGTCGTACTTGAGAATAAAACATTTTGTTCTCTTAACCGGAATGTAGGGTACTGTTTGGCCTGAAAAATTACAAATTTCCAAATGATTTTAAAACATTCCCAATAGTTAATGAGAACTTCAACAGCCTATTAAAAGACTGCCCCTTCCTTTGGTCATGATAGTCATGATTCTGTAATTGAGGCTAAAAGTTATCCAATTCCTAAATACCTTTGCTTCTAAAAGTCCCACAATTTCTGATATATTTGTTCCCAAAACTCAGGACTGGGATGTAGCTCATATATAAGATCAATAATGTTCTTTGTGCAGAGACACTGCATCTTGTGAGCACAAACCATCACTGAGCAAGAGATAAATAGGCTTTTATTTCAAACACTGAGTGGCAATTTCATCCTTCCATATTCTCAGATACCAGATAAATTGAAATTATATTTGAAGTCATTTGTAAACAATTTCAAGATCTTTTTGAGTGAAATTTTGTTATATTCTATTCACATTAACAGTTTCAGAGACTGAATCAAAGAAGACTATCTCCACTGAGGTTTATAGGCAACTTTATATTTCTTGCTTAAACCCTAAATAAATGATATTTTATGGACTCTCTGTGAATCAGCATTTACTTAAATTCAAAAAAGGATATATAGTACAAGAATTACACTTTTTACTATGTTAAAAGCTTTATCTTAAATAAAATATTCATGAAAAGGAATAGGAAATAGCTTTGTTCAGGAGTTATATATAGTACTGGTGCCTTCTGAGATTTGATTCCTATTTCTTTAAAGGAAAATAATAGCATCTAATCTCATCTTCCTAAGATTTTATATGCTCTATAGTATCTTCATTTCTGCTGGGATAATTATTAAATCATTAACCATCTTTCAAGCTACTGAGAGTGGCCACTTTGCAAGATTTCTTGATAGTAAACGAATTTATGTATTGTTGATATAAATATATACTTATATTTATATCATTGATATAAATATTTGTATTATTGATATAAATAATATAATTTTTTTATATTTTTATATTATTGGTCATCCCACAGAATGGAAAAGCAAAGAGACTACCAAAAGAATTCCCTTTAAGATATAATAGATATTCTGATAAACTTTAGTTGCACTCTAAGAACAACTTACCTACCAATCATTAAAATTTTCTAAATCCTTCCTATTCACCTTCCATCTATAAAATTCTGAAATTTGTATCATATTCTGAATTATTTTTTTCCAGAGAGAGGAGATAAATTAATGTGGTAGGCAAAACAGGTATCTTGGTTTTCTATGGAAGAACAGATTCTAGAATTCAACAGAGACTATTTCAAGCTAGTACTACCCAGTCCAGAAACATCAAACAAAAGTATTGCCACTGTAATACAAGCTGGCACATGAACAATTCCTGTATTCCTCATCTCATAATTCTGTTACTCTTTTTTTTTTTTTACAAATTACAGTGAAACTCACTTAAATTGAGAAATAACTACCTATCCATTTCTTTACGTATGCTTTTTACTCTTCATTTCAGTTACCTTAATTCATTTTCCTTTCTCATGAGAATTCCTTTACTAATTTACCTTATTTTAGGACTAGTATCAACAAATTTACTTTTATTTGGTTTGATATTGTCTTCATTCAGCTGTTTTTTTAATCATGGTCTTTTATTGCCAAATGCCTGCTCCTCATTCATAAAATAGATTTATTTTTCCCCATATACTTTAAATAAAATTGTTCTAATTAGTTATACATGATAATAGAATGAATTTTGACATATCATACATAAGTGAAATATAATTTCTCATTCTCCTGACCAGTGTGATTCTATATCAGCTGAGTTTTTTTGACAGGTATCTTCAATAGGTTCTAGAGCCTTATATTGGGGATCTCTTTTCTTCATTCAGCACTTTGACAATATCAATTCATTGTCTTGTGCTTTCTCCAGTTATGATGAAAATCCAAGCTTTCTTCTTTTTAAGATGATGTAATTTTTATTATCAAGCAGCTTTAACATTTTTTTACTTATTTGATTTTTTGCAACTTCACTATAATTAGCCAAACTGGGAATTTCTTCATATTTATGATGCTTGCAGGTCTTTGAATACCTTGAAATTGTTGTTTACTATCTTCCATCAGATTTCAAAGATTGCTATTGTTGTTTCTTCAAATATTGCTTCTTTCTTTGCTCTTTCCAGGACTACAAATATGTTAGCCCTTTTATACTCTTACAAGCTATCTTAAAAAGCTTTTAAAAATTATCATAAATTTTCACAAAACTCCTGTTTTGTGAAACAAACAAACAAAAATCTTTATTCTGTTTAGTTCTTATCTTTTTTCTTTACATTTTAATTCATGTTTCTTCATTTTTCTTCCAGGGTTTTTTTATTTATATATTCCATCTTCTGTTCTTACTCTGTCATTCAGCCCTCCAATGAGTGTTTAATTTTATGTATGCCATTTTGCTGATGTATACTGCCAATTTCACTTTTTATAGACGCTAAATTATCCTCTTTTTATAAATGGTATACATTTTCCATCTAAAGTGTCTAGAATAATAATCATAGTCATTTTTTTAGTTGTAGGTGAACACAATACCTTTATTTTATTTATTTATTTTTATTCGGTGCTGAGAATTGAACCCAGGGCCTCACAAGTACCAGGCAAGTGCTCTACCACTGAACCACAACCTCAGCCCCATTATAGTCATTTTTAACTTTGGCTGCTAGCTCCAATTTGTGGTTACTAAATCAGTGCACCTCTATCACCTGGTTATAATTAATGTTTCCTATTCTGTGCCTGATTTTTTAGATGGAAGCTATAAATTTGTCCATGCTATTTTTCAATGACTCTGGCTTATATTAAATCCTTCTAACGAATGTTAGGTGTTGTCTTCTTGGGGATTATTAGGTAATTTTATCATTGTGTTACTCTGATCTTGTTAAGGTAGAGATTTAGATTTGGTAGATGGGTTTATTTTAGTTGTGACCTACATTCTTGGGTCTCATGTTAAAGTCTGAGCTTTTCCTGAAGCTACATGGTGTTACAGAAAATTCCGTTTTTCTATATCCTCTAACCCTAAAATTGATATTCTGCTAGATATTTCAGTCATGCTTTATATATTAGCAGTTGGCCAAGGATCTAAGGAATATTTTTAGTGTTCCTCTTGGGTACTTTATTCATAATACCTGACCTGTCAGATACCAACTCTCTGGTGGTCTCCACTCAGATTATTATTTGAGTAAGATGGGTGCTCTTTTCTTGGGCTCAACTTTTTATGAAGCAAATTGATGAAATTCCTAAGGTGGAAAATGAAGATGAGTGTTAGGTTCGATTCATGATTATAGCAAAGATTATGGATGTAATGAGTTGATCATGGTTCAGTGGCTACCATGGGTGGTGACATATTTTGCCTAGCTTTAAAAAATTTTTATCATAGGAAGGTAAATCCAACATCAGCTAAATGACCATAGTTAGGAATAGTGAAAATATTAATTCCACATATATATTAAACTCACAATATATTATTATTGAACATTTAATTAATGAATATAGATTTCTTTAGCCCAGTGCCATTTCCTGTCCAATACTACCTTTAACAATTTTAGCCAAGCTTTGATTGAAAGTCTAATGGAAATAAATTCTCATAGCTTTGCTTGTTTGCTTGGTTACTTGTTGTCTAAATATTTAACATTTGCTTTAGTGTTGAAAGATGATTCTCTGAGGCATTGTGACCTATCTTGGCAGTTACCTTTTTAAATTTCATTTCTTTCCAGCCAAATATTCAGTTTTTCATCCCGACTTTACTCTGGTAAAGGTGTCTTTTATTTATTCATTTTTTTTCTGAATGCTTTAGATACTTTCTTATTGTCTTTTGTATCTGAAGTCTGATTATAGCCTTTGGTGTTTTCTTTATGTTTATCTCACTCAGAACTCAGTAAGCTTTTTAACTGGGTACCTGTATTTATTCCTAAATGTAAAATGCTGTTCCAGTATATCTTTATTTTTCTTTCTAGCTCAGTCTTTCCTCTTCTTTCAGGGGATTTCTATTAAATATATGTTAAATTTTTTCACTGTGTCATGTCATGGTTATTAGGTTTGAATTTTTCTTTGAATTTTTCATCTTTATACTTCTTTTTGTTTCATTTCGAGGATTTTCTACTGTGAAGCCTAGTTTCAGGTTTTTTCTTAATGCAAACTGATTCAATTGAATTCTTAGTTTTTATGTCTTTAAATTTTTAATAAAAATTAATTTTAATTCATTACATTTTCAGTTCTAGAATATTCATTTGATTCTTACAGATTCTACTTAGTTTCCTGACATTTACAATGTTATTCTTGTTTTTGAATATAGCAATCATAACGCTCTAGTCTGCCAATGCCAAATCTTTGTCACCATTGATTAGTTTATACTACTTTTCTCTTAATTTTGAGGCATTTATTTCTATTCCTTGCAATGACTAACATGTCTCTACATAACCCCTCAGCTCCAAATATACACTTCTTTGTTCTGTTTATGATACTGCAATATTTCTTCCTTGCCAGGTAGCATGATTTTAAACCTTACTACTAGAAGGTACTGGAGAGACAGTGTGAAAGAAAAGAGAACTTTCTCCTGTTTCCTGTGGTAGGAATCCTTAGCAAGCTGCCATCCATGCATGGCACATACCCATAGAGAGCACCCCACCCCCCCATCCCAGACAATCTTCCTAGTATATTACTTATTATGGGTGATTGCCCATAAGTTTCATGCCTGCTTTTTCCTAGAAAAACCAACTCTCCACCTGGCATATCATTGGTTCCCAATGGATTCTTGATAAAGTGTTTTTCCCCATGAGTGGCTTTGACTGGCCCTACAGAAGGTAAATTCCAACCACTTCCACAGAATAAAATCATATGGCTATTTCCCCCTCCAGAGGGATGCATTCCTAGAGATTTCCATGAGTTCTGTGACTTAAATTGTGTCTTCACCACCCAGTGGTTCATAGCTGTGAAGAGCTCTCTTTCAGCTTTGTTCCTTAACTGTATACTTAGCTTTATCCCTAAAGGGTGGGAGCTTCTCTTTAATACAGCTGATATCCTTGCATTCTTGAGTCCTCTTTACTGAAGGTAGCTAATTAATATTAGAGCAATTACCTGTTGTTGATAATTCTTCCTAACATTTCCCTATTCAAATTGGTCTGTGGTTTGTGGCTCCTTACTGGCCTAATACTAATATAAACTTGGCACTGGGAGTGTTACTATGAGATTAATATGCAAAGATGTGAATTCAAGATTGGTGTGGTCTTAAACAGAGTTCTAAAATGCCTGTCAATTGGAAATATATTGAAAGAAATCAATGACATGAAGTGACATTACAGACAGTTAAGATATAAATTCAGGTTAATTGTAATGAAATATCAACTGAAACAAGTTTCCCAAAAGCCCAAGTGGATGCCATACTTAATCTACATGGCAGTCATGATGACTCTAAGAACTCCGATGTGGGAAAGTTTCAACTGAGTGTATAGGATTACTTAAAAAAAATAAAATGACAAAATTGTGTTCTTTAATCTCAGTTCCAGAAATTGTCTGACAATCACAGAATATCCATGACAGACTTAAATGAATTTCTTATTTCTTGAAGCCATGAGGCTAAAATTGTTGAACATTTATCAAAATTAAAATCTAATTGTACTTGTTGCTAAATTATATCAGTCAAATTCAGTCTTCAGTGTTCTCTATGCAAAGGTTAAAACACTGATTCGGAACAAGAGTGATCCTGAAACTATCTTGAGCTCCTGAATCACTTTGATCCTCTCTTACCAGTGGAAGTAGCTTGCTTTCTGAGGAAATAAGCTTTGCTTCATTTGAAAATCATCTGAGGCAGATGCCTCCTTATCCCCCCCACTTAATTCAGCAATTTAGACTTTGAAAGCAAGGCATATGTCTCAGAGAATGACTGGGAACTATTAGAAATTTAATCTTGTGGTAACTCCAATAGCAGCCTGTTTTTTACAAAGTATCTGATTATAACAAATCAAGATGGTTTCTGACATCTAGTGTCTACATCCCAGTGTGTCGCCATGCACCATTCCTCCAGAACTATAAAAAGCAATTTGCTTGTACTCAATGGATCCAAGATTAGTTGTTCAAAATCTTATCCTGGACCTGTATCAGTTCCATTGTCCTATGCCATAATATTGTCAACAGATGTCTTTATGATCTTGTCATTCCACAAAACATCATACACGTACTCTACATGGACTATATTATGCAGGTTATATTTGTGATGCAAAAAAATAACAAGTAACTTAAATGTCTTACTAAGACATATAGATTAGAGAAAGGATGATACATTATTCAAAATGTTAGAGTATCATAATATAAATGAGGTGGTCCACAACCTTCCATTGAAAAGTTTGGTTCTCTACAGCATGTCTATATACCTTACATGTACACACACACAGCATTCGTGACACATTTTGTGGATTTTGGAGACAACACTCCCACATTTGAGTATGCTTCTTATATCCATGTAGAGTCTCACAGGTAGCTGCCATTTTCAAGTGAGGATCAGAGCAAGAGAACACAACAAAGTAAGTTCAGGATGCATTTTAAACAACCCTACCATGTGACTCTTATGATCCAGCAGATTCAGTGATAGTTAAAACATCCATAATAAGTGGGATGTTATATTGAACTTATAGCTAGCACAAATAAGAGACTCCCAGCACAGTTCTGTTTAATTAAGAGACAGATTAGTCATGTCCTTAAGGTACAAGTAATATATAAAAGTGATTCAGACTCTTTTGATATTAACTTCTTTGTCATTGCCTCCACTTTTATAATCTATACTCATGGGTTCTTCGAGTAATGGTGTGCCTTAATGGCACTGACTGAGGAAGAAAACCTCAAGTTTGAATTAGATAAAACTCTGTATTACATGCTAATATTACCCAAAAAATGCACAGACAAAACATCATAGTTTCATTCACAGAAAATCTTAAAGTATGGTGAAATGTTCAAAATGGACAAAACTTCACGAAGTACATTAACATTTGATTGTCCACTTTGAAATCAGAGATGCCCAGAAACATGAATCTGTACTAATTAATTAAGAGTTGCTAGTTAATTGGTTGGATAGTTCTAACCTTGAAAAGAACAGAATAGAAAATTGATGATGGACAAATCTTGAGAAGATGTATGGAGATACCTCTCTGAGTAGGCAAAGACTTTGAAAAAATTTGTGTACCCTGTGAATCCCAAACTAAAAACATTCTCTCTAGAGTGGGTTCTTCATAATCATTTGGACAAATTATCTAAACTCTGTGAGTGTCAGAAAGTTCTTTCCCAACCATATTAATATTTGCAAAATGAACCTATGAATAAAGTACTTTTGTTGGCAGGAATAAAGTCTATATATGAACTCAACAACAATGAAATTTCCTTTCTCAGGAATATCTTGATTAATATTCTGCAGAGTACATAATTTCCCAACAGTTGAGGGGAAGACTGGACTCTTCATTTGTTGCCCCCTCCTAGATATAAAGGCAAACAATCTTATGGCCATTTTTTTACATTAGATTTATTTCATCACAGAGTGGAAAATATTCTTCCTTGCTCAAATAGATATGGATTTTCCTTCCCCTCCTATAATATTTCTGGATGCAATACCATCCAAAACCCCAAGAATGTCTTATAAAACATTAAAAATTTAATATAATATCAAATTATCATAACTTATAACATAAGATCAGAATATTTGCTTCCTGTAGCAGAAGCTTTCAGGTTTGTTTGTTTAAAGTCAGAATGGAACATTAAAAGGGCCACACATAACAGGGAATTCTCAAGAGCTGGCCATTTGTTGTATCATATGGGGACAGTTGCTGTGACCTATTAGGAGAGGACTGGAGGGAAAGCAGGAATAAATCTTAGGACACAGACAAGGAGATTGAGTTCTTCCATCAGTTTAACAAGCTTAAATTTGAAAAATCTATAAGTTTTCTCTATCATTCAAGTGAACAGAATTATAAGAATAATGCCATTTGAGGGATAAGGGAGGATATAATTGTCCTTGTTAGGTGAATTTGCAAGTAAAAGTGGTCTTTTACTCCTTTGGAAGAGTCAGTGGAACTTTCTAGTGCACTGGTTTATGAACAATGAAAATTTATTTCTCACAAGTCTTAAGGCTGGTAACAGCCTCTATCAGCAAATTTTGTGTCTTGTGAGGATCTGTTTTCTATTTTCATAGGTGATGCCATGTCACTGTGTCCTTGGATGGCAGACAGGAAGAAAGAGCCTCTACAGGCCTATTTTACAAGGACACTAATCCCATTCAAGAGAGCTCCAGCCTCATGACCTGATCATCTCTGAGATAGCCTGACCTTCTAAAGCCATTATCTCAAGGGTCAGAATGTCAATATATGAATTTTAGGAGGACACAAACATTCAATCCATCGTACAAGAAAGTGTCAACTAACAAGAGAACATGATTTATACAAATAGAAATTATGATTCAGGGTAATTAATGATTTTGTTATGTTAAGACAATCACTAGAACACTAATAAAATAGGGATAACCAGTGTCTGAGCTCTGAGATGTTTGGCTATTGCCAGTGAAACAGTGATACTCAAGGTAGAAGAAAAACTCTAAAAGGGAAAATCAGCTCAGAAGCAAAAGAAAATTCATTATCTGACAGACAGGGTAAACTACCAGGTCTTAAAACTCCTTCACTCTTACCATAATCAGATATGGTCTTAAATATACTCCATTTATACTTGATCCTTATAATTTAGGTGCTTAAAATCTCCCAATCCAAAGCTCTTGCATATGAAAAGACCACAAGTTGCATATCCTATCAACCAGATAGACTTTGAAAACACCCAGAACTTCTTTCAGCCCTCAACTGAATTGTAGTCTCTGATCTTCATGAAATCCTTCATCAGGGATGGAAAACACTAAATCTATTCCTCTGCCAATTCACTTCCTAGCTGGAGGTCCCTCGCCTCATATATCAAAAACATAACCCTGGAAAAAGTGTTAAAGGACAAAAAGGAAACTCCTTCAGCTGGAACTTTCCTTCGCTAAAAATTAAATTTATTCATCTTCTCAAGTTTCAGAGATGTGAATATGTTTTTACTATCATATGTATGTAAAGACACGAATTATTGTGAATATACTTTGTATACAAGCAGAGATATGAAAAATTTGTGTTCTACATATGTAATATGAATTGTAATGCATTCTGCTGTCATAAATAAATAAATAAAGATGAAAAAAATAAAGTGAGAACTGTAATGCAAAAGAAACAAACAAAATAACAAAAAATTATAACACTTTAAGATGCAAACTTTTGGAATAAACTTTTGAGGTAAAAGAAAATCATTAAGTGAGACTACAAGTAAATTTGTTGATACAATGATTGGGGAGAATTTGAGAAGTTTTTCACTTGTACAAAACTTAACTGCAATTTAGTAGTGGGAAACAGAGCCCTTATATTTTCATAAAGAAATACAATGAATTAAAATGCATTCTGCTATCATATATGCCTAATTAAAATAAATTTAAAAAGTTCAAATGGTGCACAAGTGTGCATATGAAGTGCATGCAGCCAAAGAAATGAAATGCACCAGTTAACAAGCATTTTTAATATTTAAAAATTTAAAAAATTAAAAGAATTTTAATTAAAGAGTTTTTTTTTCTTTGTTCAAAAGAAATGTTTTATTCATTTCAAATATCTCAGAATCTTTGAAATCTTTCATCCCTAGAGGAAGAAGCTTTCCTCAACTCTCTAGGGTTCTCTGCGGAGCCTTAGAGTAAAATTGACAAAGGTAAATTAGCAGGAGAAAAGGGTATATATTTATTTAAATAGTTTTACTTGAATAGGAGCCCTCATAAGGAAAAGAGGATCCAAAGAAACAGGGAAATCTATGTATATTTTATGCAAAGCCTGAAAACAGTGGATCCTTGTGGGGAAATGTGTCTGGTCAGAAGGGGATATTGATACCAGTCTTGAAAATCAGGATCAGGTTCTGACAAGGCCTGCTTTTCCAGACTTCATTCTATGTTTTATGTCCTCAGAGATAAGGGCATTCCTTCCTCTTGGTGGATGAGGGTATTATGACCTATTTTAAAGGAATTCAGCTTGAGTTTATGGCCCACTTCAGGAGGAAAAGGGTGAGGAGAGTTTTAGTTTCGAGAGCCCACTTATGAAAGACACAACAGGAGAAGGTCAAGGAGATCTTCCTACTTCTCCAGTTTTCTGTTCCTTTCAATTAAAATATTCAATATGCCAAGGTACCATATCTCAGGATCTCCTGTCCTGAGCCTTGACACAACTAACCCCACTTCTTAAATCCTTTTGAAATTCATCTGCATGTACTGAACCAGCATAAAAGAAAAATCAGTCAATTCTAGAATTTATTTATTGGCTTCAAAAATAAATTCTTGGCATCTATTTAAACATGAGTTTTAAAAATTACATGCAAATTTTAAAATGTGGGAGAAGGCATATAATTTTAAAATATTCTTCTTTAGGATATAAGATTGAAAATTTTAAAGATAAACTGCCTTTTAATATTTTGCATTGAATTTTTCCTTCCCAGGAAAAATAGGAATTAAAAGTCTGTGGAATCAAAAGTCTGTGACTATTGTCTGTTTTGCATTAGTAAAATCCCTTATTAGAAATAAGGGAACAAAATCAAGCCAAAGCAAGAATATCTGCATTTGCATTTACTAGGGAGTATTGCTTCAAAGAAAACTTTTTATCTGTCAGCAGTCTCTGGTGTTCTAGAGTTTCCTTCCATGCTTGCTTGGTTTATTATAAAATATTTGAAATGCACAAATCATACAAAGAACAATAGAATAAATTCTCATGTGTCTGTCACCCAGATTTGAGAAATGTTAACATTGTGCTGTATTTCTATTTTTACAGAGACAAAAATTTTACTGATGCATCTTAGATCCACTTTGTCTCTTTGCCCAAACACTCCCTTCCCTTTCTCCACAGAGTTGGAATATATTTAGATTTATTTTGCCTTTAATGTATATGTACATATGTTAGAATATATTTAGATTTGGAATACATTTAGATTTATTATGCCTTTAATGTATATGTACATATGTATGTGCATAACAAAATATAGAATGTTTTGGATATTTTAGGCTTTGCATAAATTATACTGTCTTCCCTCCCTCCATTTCTCCCCTTAATAATATGCATTCAAAAATTGTTGCTTTAGAGTAGGTGTAGCTAGTTCACTTATTTTATTTCCTGGATAGCATTCCAATTTACAAATTGATAAATTACAACTTTATTTTTCCCTTCTTTTCAGTATAGACTGAAAGTTCTAATCTCCTCTACTTTTTTGTTTCTATTTTAAAAATTTTGGTATTACGAATTGTGTCCAAATGAGTACCAGTGTAAAACAAAAAACAAACCCAGACATGGAAAGGAGAGGTTTCATTCAGAATAAATACTATTGCGATAGGGAGAACACTCCAATCTCAGGAATCTGCAAGTGCCTCGAAATCCAATAGGAAAATACTTTCATTTTATAGAATAAAATATAAGCAGAACTATCCAAGGGGAAATTGGACACTGGGGAAATGATCAATGGGGTCAAACAAGAAAAGGGTCTTATTGTGGGCAATCAATTCCCAGAAAGAGTTGTTACTAGAACCAGTTCAGTTTGGGAAGATCATTGCTTACACCTGCTCATACTGGAGCAAGGAGAAAAATCTCAGTAGTTTGGTGCAGACAAAACAGAAGGTAAGAAATGGTCATTGCAAACACTTGGTTAATCCCCTCTGTTGTTTAAGAGACAAAGTGTCCTTAAACAGTGTTAGTGATGGAATAAGAGTCATTGCGAGGCTTACATTATACAATATTTCTTGTGAATGAAGTGCCCTTCACATTCTTCTGGCCCCAGAAACCTAGCTATATCATACATTCAGTGTGCTATCTGACTGAAGGACTTGTAAGATATTAGTGATCCAGCATTTAGAAGGTTGAGGATATAATTCAGTTGGTAGAGTGCTTACCTTGTATGTGCAAAGCCCCAGGTTCAATCTCCAGCACCACACACACACACAAAAAAAAAAAAAAGAAGAAGAAAGTATATCTAGAAATAAAATTTTTAAAAATAGCTGTCAAAGGTTGAACACATAATTACAACTAAGATCCGAGGTTAGAAGGGAACCAGTCGAAATTCACAGATGTTGGGCCCAAAGCATCTTCAAAAGACCTAGTTGAGGATAACACTGGCTATCTTACAAAGTTCCCAGTTTGTGGTCTGAATATTTTTAGTGATAACGTAGACATCAGAGAAGATTCTGAAAACATTCACAGCAGTCTCTTACAACCAATGTTCAAGCACCCTATTGGGAAGCCAGGATCATGTTGAATGCAGAACAACTGTGAAAGACCACTAGTGGGGGTTCCTATAGTTCTCTGGCAGTGGTATTAGTAGCTATAGTACTGTGGTCCACAGTCAAGGATATTCCCTGGGTCAGAGCAAGGAAGATGTAAGAGTTCCAGTAAATTCCTTAATGGCTTACACAGTAGCAACTTCTGGCTCAAAGTTCACCCCTACTCTTCATGGTCAACTGCATTGGTCAAGTCTTACAGGCTACTCAGAATGTTTTAGTCTTTTATCTCAATTTTTCTTTAGAATTTAGTGAGAAAGGAAGGTCACAACCTCCTCCTGGGGCTGGAATTAATTGCCTAAATTTATAGTTTTAACATGTTTTTATAGACTTTTTGGCTCTTTTGGTGCCTGGAAAACTTAAATCAGGGGTAATAATGTAGTCTTGAGAGAGAGCATCTGGTTAAAAGATATGATATAGGCTAATGAGATTAGCTAGATAAAAGGACACAGTTTAAGTACCAGACACATGCCAACAGGCATGACTGCCACTAACACACTATGCCTCCTTAAGGCCTTTCCTAGGGCTCATGGAAATAACTGTCTCATGAATTTGCATCAAGTAATTATTTTGAGCTCTTTAGATAGAGACATTGTCTCATTCAATTGTAAATAGGAAAGTGATAGGATTGTTACATACAGGACAGTCCCACACATACCAGGTAAAATTATGTGTAGTCTTATTTTGATGTATTTGATTGATATGACAAGGCCATATTCTTTCCTCCCATAGAAATAGTGTGGGTATTTCTATCAGTGGCAAAGCAGATGTGAATGCAATAGACCTTGGTTTTGATATTGTAGGGACAGTTTGCCTTTTTTGAAAAGTACTGAGAAAGAAGGAGGTTACCTTTGAAGAGTATAATAAAAAAAATTAAAAAAAAAAAAACAGAAAACACCCTTAGGGACAATACAAAGGATACCTTTAAATCAGGTTTTATGACTTAGGTGAAACCAGAAGTTTTCAAAGGAAAAGATAAACAGCAGTCAAAGGAAAGTCTGTGAGACTTTGTTATAAATTGAATGAAGAAATGACATGGATTCGGGTTCCTTTCAGGTATGAAGGAGTTATTAAAGGAGGAATAGTTCATGTAAAGTGAGGGAAGATAGAGTATTATGCAAATCTCATTTAAAAAGTTAAGGTTGTAATTAGGAGAGTTTTGTTACTAGCAAAGGTGATGCTGGGGGTGAGGGGCAGAGAAGGAGGACAGAGAAGAAATCACAAGAATTGAAAGTAGGTAAATAAACTTTAGAGGGTCATTTTCTAGCATCTTAGATGGCAGCTGACCAACTTGTGCTATGATCAGCTCTCCTTAAAGTTCTCTACCTTGTGGCACTGTCTGCTTCTGTACATGAGTGCTCCCAGAGATCCTTAGTCTAAGCCCTCCATTGGGACTGAGCTTTCATTCAGGATAGTATTTGTATCTTCGGCTCAGAAACATATTCCAGGAATAGATACCTGGAGTTTGATACCAATACAAACAGTTAAAAAAGATCAGGTGAGGACCCTTCCTTTGGGGTACAAGATTAGTTTTCAGGTGGTGTCACCTTGTAAAAACTAAGTTTATAAGTTCAAGGTTGTAGATTGGTTTGAACAGAATTGAAGAAAACTTCTGTTCCTTCAACCTCTTGATGATAAATGTGGGTATAATTAGAAAGTCCTTTGCATAGGTTTAGAATGTATGAATCGGTCAGCATGGAACATTAAAAAGCCCACACAGAATAGGGAATACTCAAGAGCTGGCCATTTGTTATATGGGGACAGTTGCTATAACCTATCAGGAGAGGACTGGAGAGAAACCATGGATAAATCTTAGGCCATACACAAGGAGATTGAGTTCTTCCATCAGTTTAACAAGCTTAAATTTGAAGAATCCATTAGTTTTCTCTATCATTGCAAGTGAACAGAATTATAAGAATAATGCCATTTGAGGGATAAGGGAGGATATTATTGGCTTTGTTAGGTGAATTTGCAAGTAAAAGTGGTCTCTTACTCCTTTGGAAGAGCCAGTGGAATTTTCTATTTGCACTGGTTTATGAACAATGAAAATTTATTTCTCATGGGTCTGGAGGATGGTAACAGCCTCCATCAGCAAATTTTGTGTCTTGTGAGGACCTGTTTTCTATTTTCAAAGGCGACACCATATCACTGTGTCCTTGAATGGCAGACAGGAAGCAAGAGCCTCTACAGGCCTATTTTACAAGGACACTAATCCCATTCAAGAGAGCTCCATCCTCATGACCTGATCATCTCTGAAAAAACCTGACCTTCTAAAGCCATTATCTCAAGGGTCAGAATTTCAATATATGAATTTTAGGAGGCCACAAACATTGCATCCATTGTACAAGTGCCAACTAATGAGAGAACATGCATATAACGATAAGAACATACTCATATCTCTGAAACTTGAGAAGCTGAATAAATTTAATTTTTAGTGAAGGAAAGTTCTAGCTGAAGGATTTTCCTTTATGTCCTTTAACAGTTTTTCCGCGGGGATGTTTTTGGCATACGAGGCAAGGGCCCTCCAGATAGGAAGTGAAGTTTCCCCACAAACATTGTCAGAGGAATTGATTTAGTGTTTTCCATCCATGATGAAGGATTTCATGAAGGTCAGAGACTACAACTTAGTTGAGGGCTGAAACAAGTTCTGGGTGTTTCCAAAGTCTATCTGGTTGGATAAGATATGCAACTTGTGGTCTTTTCATGTTCAGGAGCTTTGCATTGGGAGGTTTTAAGCACCTAAATTATAAGGATCAAGTATAAATGGAGTATATTTAAGACCATATCTGTGGTCCTTGAGAGACTGAATAGCATAGCTTCCTAAAGGTAGATTGATAATGTTGAAGGGACTCATTGAAATTTGATTGAGAGAGCAGTTTTTCAGCATCTTCATACACACACACACACAAAAAAAAAATAATAATAATAACAACCCATTATTTAGAGAATAGTCTAGATCACCAGGTTCAAGAGCTTTCTGAAGGTAAATTAATGCCATAATACATAATAGTGAAGCATCTAGTCAGCTGGAGTTAATTTATTTCAGTCCCTGTAAATGAGAGTCACCCATAGCAGAAACAGAAATAGAGAAGAGTAAGTCAATAACGAATCAGTTACATGTGTAATCTTCATTTGGGAACCAAAGGGGTGCCTCACACAATCCCATTGAGAAGCTGAGAAATTTGTTATTTCTCCCAAACTACTCTGTCTTTTACCCCTGACTCTAAGGTACCCTTGTACCATTTCTGGACAAGTAGTCATGAAAAGTCACGAGGACTCATAACAAAGCTAAGAATTTCCAGCTGGAAGGTCAAGCTGTGAATTCCTACTCAAAAAGATCCAAGAAGACATAGACCCAGGAAAATTCTCCTTTGATCAGAGAAGAACCAAGATGGTTTCTACTCAACCAAAGGAGTTAGGGATTACATCTCCACTTAGGAGAGCTAAGGCCCATCCAGAAAGATCATCTGTGGGCAGAAAAGAACCAGGAAAAACTGCTCAAAGAGAAAACAGCAAGGAACAACCCAATCTAATAGAATTAGAGCTACTGTAGACAAATGTTGAGCACTGGATTGAGAGTGGTAATGATCCATCATGATTCCCAATTTCTCCAGCTAGAAAGTGCACAAAAGGTTAAGAAGCCAGCAGAAATACCTTAGGTAAAAAGAGTGATTGTTATGGGGAGCCGCTTCAGAAAACAATCTAAGTCCGAATTCAAATCAAAGAGAGTTTTATTTACCTGGCCAGGGACTGTCACCCACCTAAAGAGACTGAAGCTCTGTGGGAGAACAGCAATTTCCTGGCCTGTGGCTTGGGAATTTTAAGGACGGAAACCACAGCTCATGGACTTTCCTTAGCGTCATTCAAGCAAGTCAGTCATAGAAACTAAAACAGCAATTAGCACAGCAACCCAAGCTAAAACACAATCACACCTTGGGTTGGAGCAGGTGTTAGACAATCATATCCTGAGTTCCAGCAGGTGGTTAGCAGGGGCTAGAATCTACTTCAAAGTCTTGGGTCACCAAGACCACCATATTGGGGTACAAAGTATAGAAAACAATATATTATAAGAAAACAGCTTTCATTTCAGTTTTTCAGAAACAGCTCTTGTAACAATTTCTTTTTAATAGAACAACAGCAAAATGGAGTCTTAGACCTGTCTAAGTCAGTAGCAAATCAGTTACATGTGCAATCCTCTTGCTTTATAATTGTTTTATCTCACTTATCAGAGTCTTATATCTATAATCTATATTTTTACTAATCTCTAACCATACAGCTGGCAAATAAAAGCCTCTAGACAGAGGCTTTCCTTCAAAAAGAAAAGACTATTGCAATAAAAGTAGTGCAGTCTTAGAAATCTGAAATCATGTCAAAAGCAAATGGTAAAAGGCTTTTATAAGGAGGGGCAAGCAGGTATAAGCAGAAGCTTTTAAGAGGATATTGGATACACAAGGGAAAATGATATTTGGAGTAATTTCTGTGGTCAGCTAATTTTTCAGGAGAAGCTGATGGGGAGAGTGGGAATATTTTACTTTTTTCGATGTTTAATCTGGATTAGAGGCAAATAGAATTCAGGTGGCTTAGGAAGGAGGGAAAAAAACCTGACTAAAGTTTGATTAAGACAAAGCAGAGGGTTAAAAGTAGCAGATGTCAATACTTGGTTACTTCTAGACATTTTCCCTTATATTATGTGTCAGGGTTTCTGTAGAGCAGGGGTCAGAAAATATTTCTTGTCAAAGGGAGGATAATAAATAATTTAGTGTTGCAGCCATATGGTCTCTGTCACAACTATTCAACCATGCCATTGCAGCTCGAAAGCAGCCACACTAAATGGATTGGGTGGGACTGTGCTCTAGTGTACTGATGCTTGTATGCTCTAAGGCAGCTTACCAAGCATTAAATAATCTAAAATATGATAATAATGCAAATAACAGCTTCTTAAACTTTCTTCCTAGCCTGTTTCTCATTGGCCAAATTATTTTATCAAGCTGCAATTATTTTTTAAGAGAGCTTGGGAAGTGTAAATACTGAACAAAGCATGTCACCCCTAAACTAAATTCTTATTTGTGATTTTGAAAGAAATACAAATTTTTCATTTGAGTATGTATTCTGTTTTCTAGTACATATTCAATGTGAGGTGTAAAAGTTGGAGTTCAGAATATGAGAGTTGACCTGATTGTGTAATGACCTGCATTTATTTAAGCTTATATAAGACTAGAGGACATTTAATCTAATCTTTAAATAGAGACATAAAATATTCCTAAAATGTCTTCGGTTCACTTTTCTCATTGTAGTATTTGACAGGGTATCTGAAAAAACTTGAATTCATTAATGATTTAGAAAAAAGTATAGTCTTCCCCAAATCATGACAATAAAAGATAAATAAGACTAAAACATAAAGGAAACTTTAAATCCTAATGTTTGAACTAAGAGGGTTAGCATTTATAAATTGACTTTCAAATGTATTTGCAAAGAAAGAACATTTAGGGGCTCTGTGGGATCATAATACAGGGAATGAAAAAGGCAACTTTTGTCTGTTTTCATAGGTAAGAATAAAGTTGATACAGGTTCCCTTGCTTTATTTCTACAGCTCTCTCTTTTGCTCATTCAGATTTCTGCCTGGAAACAATTCATTCTTTGGAAGCAAAAGCCCCTCAATTTTTAACAGGCTTAGTTATTTGTATGCTGGTCAGTGTCAAAGAGAGAGAAATCCCCCTTGAGCCCTGCTCTAGTCTTTTTAAGAACAATCTTATCTTTACAAACATTTTTTGATCTGCTTTATCATCTTACTCTGGAGAAGATGGATTTGATATATTTTTATAAATTAAACATCTTGCTTGGTTTATAAAAGCCTACAAATATAATTATATAATATTTAATCCTCTGTAATTTTACCTTTTATTCATTTGAGTCATTTTAAAAATTTTCCTATTTATTGTTTTATTTCTTTGAGTCCATTTTTTGTTTCTTATGACTTTGTTATATGTCCCTGTAATAAAAATACTTAGTATTTAGAACTTAAATATCAGTGATTGGAGAAATCTTTTTTTGAACTAATAAAAAGGAGAATTAATACCATGAGCAATTTTTTTCTCTTATTGTTTTAGTGATGACAATTGTTTCATTTTATGGTTAAATGGGTAAATTCATGCCTTTGACTATCTATTATTTATAATCATATCTAACACTCAGTAATAACCTAAATTATTATTTTTGGGGGAAGGGATACTGGGGATTGAATTCAGGGGCACTCGACCATTGAACCACATCCCCAGCCCTATTTTGTATTTTATTTTATTTAGAGACAGGGTTTTACTGAGTTGCTTAATGCCTTGATTTTGCTAAGGCTAGTTTTGAACTCCTGCCTCAGCCTCTTGAGCCACTGGGATTACAGGAATGTATCACTGTGTCCAGCCCTAAATTACTATTTTAATCTTAAAAATATGAAGAATTTGTTTGTATTTGGATTCTGTTAAGCCTGGAAAATTTCCCCCTGTAGCCATAATGTAAATTGAAAATAAATAATGAATGTACAGTGTTAGGCTGCAGCATTTAATATTTGTGTATGCTCTTGATATGTCTTGGTTATTACAGTTTTCTTCAGCTTCAATAAAAGTCATGTTAAAAAATGATTCTTGGTGACATTTCTGGAACTTCATATTTCCATTAGCATTATATTCCATCAAGGACTACAAACCCACAAAACTTTATTTTCAAATAACCAACCTCAAGAAACAATGGAAAAAAAGTCCTATCCTACTTTCCTTTGCCAATATAGCTTTGTTTCCCCATAATGCCATCAAATATTAAAACATCAATTTATTTAACCACTTGGATAACATTATTCAAAAGTTCTGCAAAGTACATCTGCTTACATTCAATATTTATTTCCATTTTCTTATACGTGTGGACTAAAATATCTGAAGGAAAATAGAAATGAATCAGAAGCACCTGATAAGATAATAGCTGGTTTTTCAAAGGCTATTAATATTCCAATTTTTAGTAATTTTTGACAACTACTATAAATGGAATTATTGCAGCTATATACCTATTGAATGATATGTACCACTTTATTCATCTTGGTGCTTATAGAATATAGTATTGAATGGTATTGTTCTGAATCTTTAAAGCTTACCTGAGTCACTGGAGATGTGAATTAAATTTCCCTGGAATTTGGGACAAATATATGTTATTCTATTTACTGCAACTGAAGTCAATCTGAAATGACAAAAAAAGCTCATAATTGCTTGTAGAGTTTCTTTTGTTCGTCTTTCTCTCTTTCCTATGCATTTTCTATTCTTAACATTAAGATGCATTTAAAAAAGTTTGTTTAGCTTACATTTTTCATCATAATTCCTGGCTATTATTGCTTAATATTTTGATAGATTCACTGTGTAATGTAATCTTTAGTTTCTATCTCTTCTTAAAATTTCTTTCCATTCCACCCCACACCTCCACTTTTAGGAAGCCATTTCATTCTAACTAGCTTTGTTAAAATTTTTTTTTTGTTTTAATTAGTTATACATGGCAATAGAATGCACTTATATACTTTGATATATCATACATAGATGGAATCTAATTTCTCATTTTTCTGAGTGTGCATATTATAGAATCACATTGGTCATACAATCATACACATACATAAAGTAAAAATGTCTGTTTCATTCTATCTTTCTTATCCCCATATCCCCTGCCTTCCCCTCCCTTCACTTTCCTCTACCTAATCTAAGGTAACGCTATTCTTTTTTTTTTTTTTGCATTACAACTCTTAATACACATATGTACCACAATTTTTGTATCTCTGTTTGTATATAAAGTATGTTGATACCCAATTCAAGTCTTCATACATGTACTTTGTATAATGATCTCCATCACATTCCTCTAGCTAGCTTTTTAAACACTTATAATCAAAGGATGGAAATATCTCCACTCTTCTCAATTTAGTCTCCCATAATTCTTAATAAATCCATCAAAAAAGAAATTTATATATATATATATATATATATATATATATGTATATATCTATATATGTATATATATGTGTGTGTATATATATATATATATATATATATATATATATATATATATATCCAAAAATAAAAAGATGTGTGAGTTGCATCTAGAGACATATCAAGGTAGATAATTGGACTCAATGTATGGAGAAATGTACAGCATATGGTAAATTATATTTCATACAATACAGACTATTTAAAGGTAACTACAAATTTTAAAAGAAAAAATTTCTCTGTTATAACATGGGGAAAAAAACTTCTCACCTTCACTTTTCTGAGAGATTTTACTTTATAAAACTTGTGAAGTCTTCTTCTGTACTTCTGAAATGTGTAAACCTTTTAAAAAGCAAAAAATGCCTCATGCCAGTTTTAAGACTCAGGAATGTCTTTCTTGGAAACCTGGAAATCATCTCTTTGAAATGTAATCTTCAAACAAAAAGAACATCTCTACCTCTCACTTTCTGTAAAACTGTAGGAGCCCATCTGGTTGGTATCTTGCTTCCAATCGCAAATGACCTCTGGTAGTAACAATATGAGAAGTCTATTTTTCCTTTAGATAAAGCTAATTAACACAATGGTTATATCAGTTCCAGGTGAATTTATGGTAAGCTATATGTGGTGAATGGTACCTTCAAGTCTTCTTTCTTGGAGAACAGTTATTATTTATCTTGAAAATAAAAAAAAAATTGCTTCTGCTTAGTCATAATAAGGTGAGATCTCTTCTGTCTTTGCAATCTTAGTGTATAGCTTATGATATGCATCTCATTTTAGTTTAACACTTAATAATAAAATTGTTTTCTTTCTCATATACTTTGTGTGGGATTTCTAAATTTCCAGGGTGTCACAGAGTTTATTTCATTTACATTTTTTCAAGAATTTTAGGAACTATTTAATATAGTACAGACCATTTTGCAAATACAGTTTGAGAGAGGAGATCTCTGATTATTCATAGACTATATGTCATGTAATATATGAGAAACAGAAAGAGAGAATATTTCTCAAACTAATTTTTGTTTCTTATCACATGCAAAGGAACAATTTATCTCACAGAATTCTTGTTTAAATTAAGAGATAATGTCATGTGTGGTAAACACAATGAATGTTTTCATTATGTAAATACACAGCACTATACTGATTTATACCAGAAGAGAGATGTCAGTTTTAGCAAGGTTCTTAGAATCAGGAGGAACTGCATCTCTTCCTCACTTTTCACAACCTCTGGGGCAATAGACATATCTCCCTGAGTGCTTGGTTCCTCAACTGTGCTAAAGGCAGGGGAAGAGTAACTACTCACCTGCAAATACCAATTCCTCAATTACAAACACTGCACACGTGAGGTTATAGTAATGGCCTTATGGATATTCATTTCATTTGTTTAAAAATTATATATGCAAAGAAGAAAGAATAACATTTAAAAATAACATACAAAGGGAAGAGAGGAAATATTAATACAAAAAAAGCATATTAAACAGGGTGTCAGGAAAACTAATATCTTAAACTATTTTATTTGTGTAGGATAAACACATTATCCAAAGTCATATAGAATTGTGCCAGATGATCAGGGACTTTAGAAGTATCCATAATGTGTTAGTATAAATATATAGTTGGCAATAGGAAGTACAGTCAGCCAGATTGCCATATTTGAGGGTTCTGCATCTGTGGATAGAACCAATTGGCAGATTAAAATTTTTTCTTTTAAAAACTGGTAATTTTTAATTTTTTGCACAGTTGGGTGACTATCGCTAGTAATTTTGCACTATGTATTTCACAAAGCTAGGATAAAGGATTTTGGATGTTTTTACCATAAAGAAATGATAAGTGTTTGAGGAGATCTGTGTGTTTAACCTGAGTTAAACATGATACAATGTATGTATTCGTCAAAACATTACATGGCATCCCATTTATACATACAATATTTCTCTCTCAGTTTAAGTAAATTTAATTAATAATTTAAAAATTTGAAATAAAATTATAACTGTACTAAGCATTTATAGACTTTTCTTTGTCATATTTCCTAAATCCATTATTTACATTGCAATTATGCTACATTATTATAATAATCTAGAGATGATTTATAATAAAGGGAGGATGGGTAGAGGTTGTAAGCAAACTCTAGTTTATTTTATACAAGGGATCTGAGCATCTTCAACTATGGTATTTGCGGAAGTCCTGGAACCAGTTCCCCATGGGTACTGAGGGACGGCTCCATTTTCTCTTTATTCTGAGTATTCTATTATACAGAGTGTTGTTTGAAGTCTCTTGCTCACTCTTCTGTTAGATTTTCTTCCTGTGCTTATTGATTTGTGATATTTGTAGGACAACTTTAATCCTAAATATAGGCATAAGATTTCTAATTCTATATACAGTTTTTGACAAATACATGTAGTGAGTCAACCATCTCTCACTCTGTTAACTTCTTTTTTTATACTATTAATGTAATTTTTTGATAAACAATGTTCTTCTTTTAACACTGTCTAGCTTATCATTTTTCCACCATGGATAGAACTTTTTTTCCCTTATATTTTAAGAAACTTTTCTTACTTCACTTTCTCAAAGATCCCTTATGTTATCTTTCAAAAACTTTATTGTCTTTTACATTTAGATGTAAAATGCACTAAGAATTTACGTTAGTCAGTGAT